>NC_090750.1:95814378-95824378 GCF_036898095.1 Palaemon carinicauda
TTATGGATCACCTCAATAATTATTGAGGATTCCATAAAATATTCAATAAGTAATTCATACGAACAAAATCATTATTAACTTATTTCAAACACAATAAAATTACAAATCAAAAGAATTCTTTCTATTTTATAGGAGACCTTAACTTCAACAGCTGTAGGTTTGGAAGTTGGATAAACATATCCCCCATTTAAACATAATATTCATTACTGTGGAAAGGTTTCCATTGATAATTTCAACCATGGATATAACATTGTTATAATTGGTATGGCAACGGCAGTACTCAAGAATAAATCTTCCCCTCTCTAGACTGTTAAGTGACACTACTGTAGAGTAGAGAATGGGTTTTTAACCTTCACGTCTCCACATACCCTTTTAGGACTTTGTTAAGGCAGTCATGTAGCTTACCTACCACCTTTTTTGATTGGTGAAAAGACAAAGAAAACATTCCATTATATACATTTGCAAATATTTCAAGGAATTGACTAAATAACAATCATAACCAGTTTTATAGTATGTCGAAGAAGGCCTACTGAAAAATGAAGTTGGTGGAGCGACATTTGTGCCTTGTCCCATTGTACCGGAGAAACCACTTTAGTATAATCCTACAACTGAACTCGAGAAGGATTACCCGTATCTGTTTCATAGTTGTATGATGATAAGGAGTATGACGAAGAAAGTAGCTGCAGAAATAGACAGAGAGGCCAAAAGAATAATTAAATTGGAAGATTTGTTCATGGAAGAAGAGGTTTCCCATAGTAGTACACAAGAGGAGAGCTTGCGAGAGAGCCCGAGAGAAGAGGAGCGACAGACGAATGAACAGAAAGAAAAGGCAAGATAAAAAACTCAGCGTTAGAAGTAGGACAAGTGAGTTAGAGAAGGCTGATAGGATTGCAACAGAATGACATGGAGGTGCAGCAGTGTCACACCTGTTACTACCTCAAGGATGGACTGCTTATGAGGAAGCATAGACCCACCGATATCACTGGGAATGCTGAATGGGGCATATACCATCAGATATTTATTCTCATACCACTGAGAAGATAGATGATCGTCATAGCCCATGAGACGGGACACATGGAAATAAGAAAGATGACTAAGAAAATTATGAAACCCTTTTTCTGGCCTGGCATGCATAAGGCTGTGAGCCACTTTTGCCGTGCATGTGACGTTTGTCAGGTAGGCCTAAAGAGTACATCAAGAAGGCTCCCTTACACCTGATTGAAGTACGAGGAGAACCCATCAGCAAGGTAATGATCGACATTGTTGGACCGTTAGCAAGAACGAAGAAAGGCCAGGAGTATATGTTAACTATAATGTATCCAGTGACAAGATACCTAGAAGCCATACCTGTCAGGAACATAAATGCCAAAATAATTGCCGAGAAGTTACTAGACTTTTTTACCAAATTTGGTGTTCCGGAAATTGCTCAGAGTAACCGTGGAACAAATTTCACGTAAAAATTGTTTCAGGACGTGATGAAACTATTGGATGTGAAACAATAACTATCTGCTGCCTATCACCCAGAGACCCAAGGTGCATTAGAAAGATTTCATCAAATCTTAAAGAGTATGTTAACAAATTAATGCAACGAAAGAGGAAATGAATGGGACATCGGACTACCTTTGATATTATTTGAGGTACGCAATGCTCATAAAGAGAGCATGTATGTACCCCGAATGCAATGATGTTCGGATGAGAAGTAAGAGGACCGTTTAAAGTATTGCAGAAAAAGGGAAAGATCGAAAGGAAATGGATGGAGAATATGTCAAGAATTTGAGGAGAAGGATCGTGCAGACAAAAAAGTTTTCCCTCGAAAAGCTGAAAACTAGCCAAGGAAAAATGAAGAAAAGGTTTCACATGAAATGTAAAGACAGAGAGTTTGCAGTAGGACAACAAGTTCCAACGACCATTCCAGATTTTGGAGATGATCAGTGACCGGACCTACGTTATAAAAACCCCAGGATGAAGGAAAAGCCAAAGGAAGGTATACGTTAACTTATATTACCATACTTAAACGAAAACCAGACCAAAGCATCGCAAGTATGTATGGCGCAAACCTTTCCATCCATGGAAGACGACAATGGATATGAGGTTGGGGCTGTAAGCAAAGTGAATAATTTGTCGATCCTTAGGAACTTAAAAGAGAAATGAACTCATGTAAACAAGGAGCAGCATGAGGAATTAAGCCGATTGAAAGTTTCCCTGAAATTGTCTCAGACGTCCTGATATGAACCAACTTGACGAGGCATCAGATACACCTCAAGACCACGAAAAGACCATTCAATCAAAGTGCTTATCAACTGATAAGTCATGAGAAAAGAAGTGAAATATTTGTTACAAGACCGATTAGCGGAACAAAGCTCTAGCCCTTACAGTTCTCCATGCTTGTTCATGAAAAAACCCGACGGATCTTTCAGGATGTGTACGGAATATCGAAAGTTGGTCAACAAATGTTCATGGCCCTTTATAGACCAACTTCTCAACAACATTGGACAAGTGAGGTTCATCTCTAAGATTGAGTTATTAAAAGGCTATTATCAAATTCCTTTGGACGACACCACAAAATTATTATCAGCTTTTACAACCCTGTTTGGGTTGTATCAATACACAGCCATGCCATTTGGTCTAATGAATGCACCCGCTACATTTCAATGAGTGATGGATAAACTTTTAGGATCGATAGGAGTAGGCATACATCTCGACGATATTGTAATATATTCACCGACCTAGGAAGAACATCTTCGAATCCTGGAGAAGGTGTTTCAAAAGCTTCGGGAGCACATCTGACTATTAACCTGGATAAGAGCGAATTTGGAAAGGCAACAGTTCGGTACTTAAGATTTGAAGTGGGAAGAGGGCAAATCGCCCTGGTAGCCGCTAACATGGATGAAATAAGGAAAAGTTCACCCCTCACAACAAGGAAGCAATTACAGCAACTCATAGGGATGGCAGGATTCTGAAGACTGTTTTGCTGAAATTTTTTGCCCGTAAATTCTCCCTTGACATATTTGACTAGAAAAAATTTGTATGGATCAGAGAGTGACAGGAATCCTTCAACAGGATAAAGGCCATATTAACTTTGAAGCCGATACTGCAAGCACAGGATTTCAACCAAAAATTCCTTATCCAAGTTAATGTGTCGGACAATGGGATTGGAGCTGCACTATTGCAAGATGGCAAGGAAGGAATGTCACCCCATCTGTTTTATGTCGTCGAAGCTGAAGAAGCATAAACAAGCCTACTCTACGGTAGGAAAGGAACTGCTGGTACTATTCACAGCAATAAGAAAGTTTGAAGTTTATGCAAATAGACTGGTTTCCCTCCTCCAGCTAAAAGACTGGGAAAGCCTCTGTACACTTCTACAAGTGTGTTCTCCTCCAACATCTCCTTCATCTATTCTTCTGGGGTGAGGGCTTTTGTGGATCAAAGATAATTAGAATTTCAGGTCGTCTGCATCCCAGTGATGGGAGGAATGAACGCAAGGCAGGATATGTACTGGAGAATATCCACCACCCAGTCTTCTGCCCCGGGAAATATATATATATATATATATATATATATATATATATATATATATATATATATATATACATTATATATATATATATATATATATACATATATATATATATATATATATATATAATATAGTGCCTTCTAGAAATATTAATTTCTCCTTCAATTATTAAGAAAACGTTTTTCAATAATAGGAATACATAATGAACATCGTCTACTAACAATGGCAAGCTATAAAATATAATCTTGTGTTTTCCGTCATATTGCAAGATGATGTCAAAAGAAATTAACAAAATTATGTAAATATTATCTTGATAACAATTACCACTTTTTTAAAATAAAGAAGAGAAGAACGCTGGAAAATATATCAAGCAAATAACTTGTTACCAACGATAGGTCAAAGCAAGTTGATCCAGATCAGGTTAAGAGGGAAAGAAGACTCGACACCGAACTGGGAATTTCAGTCATATTTCAACCAGAGCAGACCTGATTGGTCTCTTTGATGCCTGAATACCAACAGTGATTGATTTATAGGTGATGTGGTGCTGGACAAGATCTGGAGAGAAAGACTCCAATTAACATTAACTGCAAAGTGAGAATAGATTAACAATTTAGTAAAAGTCGTTTTAAGGTGACCTTGATCATCAAATACCTGTCAGTACCAAATATTAGACCTTATGAGGGAACTTGTTATCGCCAGTCACTCGTATAAAAGGAGTCACTCGACTTCTTTCTCCATCAGTTCTTTTGAAGCAGCTCAACATGAAGTGTGTAAGTTCTCCTGCTTGTGTATTGATAGTTTAGATGGCAGGGTAAGACTTTGGCTGGTAAGCCCAAATTGACATTATACTGCACAGTATCATAAAAACACAAAACACATTTTCACAAATAAACACAAACACACACAAATATATACAGTATATATATATATATATATATATATATACATATATACTCACAAACTATCTGAAGAGTTCATTTTCATTAAGCATTCAGATAAATTATCTTGATATGCAATTGGTGTGCCATTGTCCTCTGTTTTGTCAAAAGAAAAATGAAACCTATATTTGAGACGAATGGAATTACAATTCCAAAAATGAACCAGTCTTCCAAGGATGAGATCTCCTCTTATACCATATAATAGCTCCAGAAAATCTCAATTTGAATGACGGAAATCCAGTAACGAGTGGAACTCGATTGCCAATCTAAATACAAAAAGTCTTCTATTAATATGGATAAATATTTTGCTTTCCAGGTCATCCTTTCTGCTCTGGTTGCCGTGACCTTGGCCCTCCCTCAGGGCTACGAGGCTCCTGCTCCTTCCTCGTCTCAGTCAAGGAACGTCAATGCTCCAGTCATCGCCATCGTCAGGGACGACAGAATCAACGGCAATGACGGAAGCTACAACGTCGATGTCGAAACGGCCAACGGCATCTCCTACTCTGAGTCTGGAGCCCCTGGAGCATCTGGAGCCATTTCCAGTAGTGGAAGATTATCGTAAGTTTGATTTCCAGCCAAAGTACTTTTACGAAATTGTTATCATACCCAGAGTGGGATTTTCATCAATGAATTGATGAATACTTGAATTACAAAATTTTCTCAACTGCTCTTTGTATTGTCTAGGGATTCCGGTTTCATGACGTAATATTCTGGAATTCAAGGTTATTCTAATACATTTGCAGCTTTCGTGAATCTTTCACTATAAAAGCTAATTTCTTTCCACAGTTACACAGCTCCTGATGGCACCCCAGTAGTCTTGAGCTTCGTGGCTGATGAGAACGGTTTCCAACCCCAGGCTGCCCATCTGCCAGTGGCTCCCGAATTCCCCCACCCAATTCCCCAGTTCGTCCTCGACCAAATTGCCTTCGCCGAGGAGCAACGAGCCAGGGGTATCATCGAAGGAGCTCCACGTGACTCTTCTGCATCAGCTCCATCACGTACCTATGGATCACCTCAATAATTATTGAGGATTCCATAAAATATTCAATAAGTAATTCATACGAACACAATCATTATTAACTTATTTCGAACACAATAAAATTACAAATCTAAAGAATTCTTTGTTATTTTATAGGAGACCTAAACTTCAACAACTGTTGGTTTGGAAGTTGGGTAAACCTCAGTTGCTTGTGAGAAAGTGGTGTCACCAGTTACTCCTGAAATGCATTTATCCCGGCCAGTAGGCCCTGATTTCTTTTAGAGCATTTGATGGCATGATCATAGACCTTGCCTTTCATTTGAATAGTATGGGATTATATCCCAATATCAGTTTGAAAGTCAATTTATCCGATTGCAATACTGTGTTGATATCCATCATAAATATTACAAACATACACACACATATGATATGATATATATATATATATATATATATATATATATATATATTTATAGTACACTTTATATAATATAACCACATATATGCATATATATATATATATATATATATATATAAATATATATATATATATATATATATATATATATATATATATATATATATATATACAGTATATATATATATATAATGTATATATATATATATATATATATATATATATATGTGTGTGTGTGTGTGTGTGTGTGCGCGTGTTTGTGGGTGCGTAGTATTTTGCTGATACAAAGACTTATAAAAACCTTGATTTTTATGATCAATGCAGTATAAGCAAGAGTTCCTCTGATTTTGTGGTTTTAGTCTTCATACCTTACCAACATATTTATAAACCATAGACAAATGACAAAGACACAATTTGAAACATTAGATAACTGTCTTCTATGAACTAGAATTCAGATGAAATCATATATGTAAAAATCATTAAAAATGTAAATATAAAATTAGAAGTGAAAAAAGGAATAATATATGTATTAAATCGTAAGTAAATACACAGTAGGCTTAGCAAAACAGATAGCCTCGACTTGAACGTTATTGGAATGTGTTCATAGTTTACGAATTAACATCGTTTCCATGTTTTTGGTAAATTCATCAAGTACGCCCACCGATGTTTTCTTATAGTCAGTTTGTACAAATTGTAGTTGGCCATATAGGAAGTTGAAAAAATATGATTTGATTCTTGCTACAATCTGGTGTCAGATGTCAGAAAATTACAAATACGATTGTTTTCTCATGATAAAAGTTTGGTGGAGCCTTCCTAGAGCCACGCCGTCTGTGCCTCTTTAAACTTTTACCACCAACCCCATCCCACCCGAAAAAAGCTCTCATGCTCTTGTATCAAGGCAACATATATTTGAATGGCGAAATGTTTGAAGGATTCATTGATGCTACTGAGGCTTTATGTACCAACTTGACGAGACATGAGATACACCTTAAGACCACGGAAAGACCATTCAAACAACGCGCTTATCGACTATGGGCGTATCACCAAGAGGTCATGAGAAAAGATTTGGACCATTTGTTACAAAACGAATTAGATGAACAAAGCTCTAGCCCCTACAGTTCTCCATGCTTGCTTGAGAGAAAAAAACCCGGCGGATCTTTCAAGCTGTGTACGAACTATAAAAAGTTGAATTCGATCAGTGTGTCCGACAAATATCCTTCGTCACTCATAGACCAACTACTCAACAACATTGGACAAGCGAGGTTAGTCTCCAAGATCGATTTGTTACAAGGCTCTTATCAGATTCCTTTCGACGAAACCTCAAAATTATCATCAGCTTTTATATACCAGTTTGGGTTATATTCATTTTAATGTTACCATTTTTAAGATATTCCATTTTAATTGTTAATTACTTCTCCTATTTCCTTGTTTCCTTTTCTCACTGGGCTCTTTTCCCTGCTGGAGCCCTTTGGCTTACAGCATCCTGCTTTTCCAACTAGGCTTGTAGCTTAGCAAGTAATAATAATAATAATAATAATAATACACAGTCATGCCATTTAGTCTAATGAAAACACCTGCTACCTTCCGAGTGTTAGATAACGTTCTAGGATCGATTGAAGGAGTAGGCCTATATCTCGACGATGTTGTGATATATTCATCGACCTGGGAAGAACATCTCCAAATCCTGGAGAAGGTATGTCAAAAGTTAAAAGGAGCATATCTCACGATTAACGAGGAGAAGAGCAAATTTGGAAAGGCAACAATTCGGTACTTAGGATTTGAAGTCGGAAGAGGGCGAATCGCCCCGGTAGCCACTATCGTCGAACGAATAAGGAAAGCTTTACCATCTATCCACAACTAGGAAGCATTTATCATTGTTTTTTAGAAATGGCAGGATTCTAAAGACGTTTTTACCCTAATTTTCAGCTGTAGTCACTCCCTTGACAGACTTGACTAGCCCCAAGAAAAAATATGTAAGGACCAGAGAGTACCCGGAATCCTTTAACTTTTACACTCTACAAAAATAAATATATTCAATAAAAGTTACAACACTTTCAATGAATTTAGATTGAAAAAATAACCACTCGAAATAACAAGTCTGAACAAAACTTAGAATAAGACAAAAAGAATGTTTACACTCTGAAAATTATATAATCACTTGACTCGAAATATTAAATCTGCATAAAAGCCTTAGACTAAGAAATAAATACAATCACTTGTTTCACTTGAAATTAAATTTTACACTTAATTAGTCTTGACACTTATTCAAAAAATTACATAAAGTGACTGATAAACTTATGTATTCAGCTCACGAAAAGTTAACCAGGTAACGTTACAAATATACTTCACGTTTCTTACTTGCACAGGGCCAGTTAAAAAAAAAAATTTACACAATACCAACATTCACCACAACACAAAAATGTTAAAATCGCCCTTTTTGTCCTTGTATCGTTTAAACACACAATTTACTGGGGCACAAAATCACTTTGGAGAAGACACACTAAAGAGACTTGGAGAGAGAGTGAGGGATGCACTTTGGCTCTTTCACGGGACAGCTGTTTCTCTTCTGCTGCTATGCAGCCCTGGGGGCGCATATATATGAAGTTAGTAACTTCTCGAATATTCTAATAGATTATTCTCGTGGATTGGGGGCCAGCCTCTAGCGCCACCAGAGTTATCAACTAGATAAAAATTCAAGAAATGAACCTTGGTTTCAGGCAACTCTCTCTCTCAGCTGTTCCGCCCACCCACCCTTCTCGGAAATAAAAAAAAAGAAGATAAAAATCTAACACTAAGGTTTTCGAGAACCTTCCAAAATACGTGAAAAATATAAGAATTGCGTATTTTCTCACAAACATAACGCAATATCTCATAAAAATATAAAAAAGTTTAATATAAGCCCTTGTTCAAATATCTCGTATAGATCATATAACACTCTCAAACAGCTTACATAAGACTTTGTAACAAAATACGTGAAATAAAAAGTTAATTCTTAAAAATAACGTAAATTTACATACACTGACTTGAATGAAGAATACAATGAAATCAACGACTAAAGCCTTACATAATTTACATAACAAACTTATGCCTACATAAGAGCTGCCTGTTCACCTCTTCAATGCACATATGATAACAAATAATATACATTAACAAATTATTTACTCTACATTAGACCAGCTTCGTAAATATATATATATATATATATATATATATATATATATATATATATATATATATATATATATATATATATATATATATATATATATATATATATATATATATATATATATATACATGTGTGTGTCTTTGTATAAGTGTGTCTGCATGTGTGAGTGTGTGTGAAATTTCTTTGTTCTCAAATGCAGGGCAAGTATTGGGAACAATATATGTCTTTTAGGAATATCAAACGAGAGATCATAGTTATGTTTTCCTTTCTAATCTGAAAACAAGTCATGAGAACAAATACCACAATAATAGCTCTAATACCATTGTGGGATGACAAAAGCAGAGAGAGAGAGAGAGAGAGAGAGAGAGAGAGAGAGAGAGAGAGAGAGAGAGAGAGAGAGTCGTAATGATATCATGAAGGAGAGTAAGTTTTATTTTAACAGAAAGAAGAGAAGTGCAATTGAAACTATATCATATTAAAATAAGGCGATCTACATCAGGTTAAGGAGAGGAGGGGAAAACATGACATCGAATTAGAAACTAAGGTCACCAATTCTAGTCATATTTCCACTCGAAAATCAAGATTGGTTAAGAAATATTGTAGGATTTGGTCTGTTTGATGCAAGCATTAAAACCTATAATAAGTTGTTTAAAAATGTCTTGAAACTATATATTAGAGGAAAAATCTTGATCAACATTTACTTCAGTACGTGAATAAATTAAAAATTTAATAAACTCGTTTCAGGAAACCTTGATCATCAAATACCTGTCAGTACAAAATATCAGACCTTATGAGAGAACTTGTTATCGCCAGTCACTCGTATAAAAGGAGTCACTCAACTTCTTTCATCATCAGTTCGTTTGAGGCAGCTCAACATGAAGTGTGTAAGTTTTCCTGCTTGTCTATTGATAGTTATTGTGGGGGCGTGGAAGAGTAAGACCTTTGCCTGGTTACCACAATTTGACATATTGTGTTTCAC
>NC_090750.1:95831878-95836878 GCF_036898095.1 Palaemon carinicauda
CTTTCTCCAAATCCATAAAGTCAACATAAACCTCCTTGCCTTTTGCTGAATATTTCTTGCATATCTCTAACTGTAAAAATCTAATTCATACATTACCTACCTCTCTTCTAAACCACTCTGTATTTCTAAGATTTCAATCTGTTTTATCCTTAATCGTATTGATTAGTACTCTACCATACACTTTTCCAACAACACTCAATAAACTAATACCCATTGAATTACACTACTCATGCACATCTCCTTTATATAGTGGTACAATACACGCATACACCCAGTCTACTGGTACTATTAACAACATAAAACAAATATTAAACAATCTCACCAACCATTCAAGTACAGTTACACCCCCTTCCTTTAACATCTCAGTCCTCACACCATCCATACCAGGTGCTTTTCCTACTCTCGTTTCATCTATTGCTCTCCTCACTTCCTCTCTTGTAATCTCTCATTCTCATCTCCAATTACTGGTACCTCAACACCTGCAACAGCAATTATATCTGCCTCCTTATCATCCTTAAAGGCGTCACGCAGTGGCCATATAACCCGTGTTATTCTGCATTAAAATGCTTGGAAGTATAAATAAATTGACCATATATTTTTCAAAAGCTTGTCGCAGCTATAATCGATCCTTATTTGGTTATGCCCAGCCCTTGAAATTTTCCGCGTTCGCAGCGCTGCCAGTAGGCCAATTAAACAGCCGCGTGACGTCATATCAGGAACACTGATTTCACTGCCAATGGCGGACACATTGGAAACTATGAGAGATACTGAAGAAATTACCTTTGATTTCACTGATACAGATGACGAGAATGACCCACAATTAGAAATTTTGAAATATATGAAATAAACCACAGTGAAAAATGAAATTACTAAATGAATCCTGCATAGTTACGTTTCTACGCCATCATCAAGATGACTGATTATTTAAATTTTTACAAGCTAATCTACAACCCTAGTTGGAAAAGCAGGATGCCATAAGCCCAAAGGCTCCACCAGGGAATAATAGCCAAGTGAGGACTTGAAACAAGGAAATAAATAAACTACAAAGGAAGTAAAGAACAATTATAATAAAATATTTTAGGAACAGTAACAATAATAAAACAGATCTTTCACATATGAAAAATAAAAACTTAATAAAAAAACAAGAGAAATAGGACTGAACAGTGTGCCTAAGTGTACCCTCAAGCAAGATTTTTTTTACAATACAGTATATATGATAGAGTAAGGGTACAAACATACATACAAATAGTTGTAGAACAAAACATCAGAAAAAATCAGTCGTTTTGAAGATATTGAAAAAAAAATAGGATTCACTAAGTAATTGCATTCTCCATGAGGTTCATTGCATCCGAGTATCAGGTGTTCTTGAAAGTTTAATATACCAGCTTATGAAATTAATTGGTTCCAAGAAACGAACGACAGTCAATTTCGGGCCGGATTTTCTATGTATGTCGGATTCTAGGTCTATAAAGAGGCTTATACGTTCCCTATACATGTACTTAACACAAAGAAAAGGGTAATTACATCTTGCTACCATCCTATAAAAACCAGATGGTTGATAAGATTCCATGTGAAGTACAGTACTTTATAGTAAGACACTTCATCGATATTGTACGGTACGACGTAGAAACGGTTTAAAGATCGGATAAAACAGTGTAAAGTGGATTTAATTTCCGTATTTAATACTAAAGCAACGTATAGTCGAAACTTTATGTATGTACAGTGTGTGTGTGTGTGTGTATATATATATATATATATATATATATATATATATATACATATATATATATATATATATATATTTATATATATATTTATATACATTATATAAACATATATATATACATATATATATAAACTGTATATATATATATATATATATATACATACATATATATATATATATATATATATATATATATATATATATATATATATATATAGTTTATATATATATATATATATAGTTTATATATATATACATATTAAGAATACATATTTAAATTTATATACACTACATATATATACATATACAGAGAAGTAGACGCTCCTCTTATGTAATGCCTTCTCAGCCTTAATGAAGGTAAAATAGAGTTGGTTCCCATGGTTTGTATCTATAACCAAAGTAGTTGGTAAAAAGTACATGGCGTTCTTAGATATCCGAATATCCATATTCCACAACAAAAAAGGTTGCAACTTTATCTTCAAAAAATATTTCATCTAAATAGATTTCAAAGACCTTTTATAGACCTAATAGTGAACTAATTGTGATGAGGTGTATGAAAATGCCAGGGGGACCATATGTCTCAAAATTGGCAAGTAGACAAATCAAATCCCGTTGAAGCACATAAACCAACATAGTTTTAAGCACCTAATAGCTACTACTTAGGTCTTATCAGATCTAAGGAATCTGAAATTTACATTATCTATAGCAGATTTCATGGACAAAACCTTTTTAGATTTGTACAAAGTTGTACGATACTGAACAATTATTTCAGTATAGCTTCTTTGTGAATTAGCGTTAAAAGGCAGCAATAGAAAAAAAAAGGGTTTGAAATCCTTTATGCTTAGAAATCTCCAAGTGGCCAGACAAAGAACTAGCTTTTACGTGAAGCTGGCCATGCTAGAAGGTTCAGGACTGAATTGTCCAAGACATTGAGCTTCTTGTATATTGAAATCTTAATCATTTCCAGATTGGGTCTCCAAAAGTTTTAAAAGTTTGTTGCATAATTTTGGAAGTAGGAACGAAAACTGGACTGATAAAATATTCAAAGTTATGAACAAATTAAACGATAACTTAATTTTCTTAATTTTCATCCAAAGTAGGAACTCCTGCACAAGGAGGAGAAGGGAATTTGAATTGATGCCCCATTTTTGTGGACAAATTAAAGCACTGTCGTAGTGTTTGAGAAAAGCATGATTATCTTTCCTTCTACAAGATCTTCAGCCTTGATCAGATCTTCGAACATCGGCAAAAGTTTGAGACATGGTATTCCTCTGCCAAGGATGACCCCCAACCTTCCTCCAAAGCATCAGAATACAGCGTGAGGTCTGGTACCCTAACCTCAGAGGTAAAAGATACCTGTTGTCCAACCACGAATCAGATCGAGTAGGAAAGAAGAGAATAATTCAACATTGAAAAGAAGGTCAGATGCCAGCAGTCCAAGATAAAACTGTAGAGCCCTAATCCAAAGGCAGGAAGCAGTATGAACTTTCAGATGACCACAAAATTTTATTGATCAAGGGGTGGAATAAGTCAATTCTCCTAAAATGGGCTAGCGACCGAGTTGAACTTGGATAGGATTTCATCATGTTTAAGAGGATCCCTAGAATGCTCAGTAGAATGAAAATCCTCGTCTTGGTCTTCAATGCCCCTGATAAGGAAAATTACAAGGATTAACCAGCTGATTAAGCAGAGTAGGTAGAGAAAAGACCCAATCTGTAAAAGACTTCGCCACTTTGAAATGGGAGACAACTCTTGTCAAGATCTGTGAAGCTGTACTTGACCCAAAGCCCTAAGTGCAGAATTGATAGTCTGTCTCATGAAAAAGATTCTTCGGAAAGGGTATGGGCCTTTTTCATATTCTGAGAGATTGCAAATTAAAGACAAGTGTGTAAGCTAGACACAAGCAAAGACTTTACCCAAGGGTCGTTTGAAGGAAAGAAATAGAACAATCCAACATACTTCGAGAGGGCAAAGCCACCAAAGTCTGAAATTCAGTTTGAAAACAAAGCAAGCTCTCTTCGTAGGGGGAGGGGATGACCATTTTTCATATTCTTAGAGATTCAAACTTAAAGAAGAGTCGGTAAATAGACACTAGCAAAGACTTTACCCAAGGGTAGGTTAGAGGAAGGAAACAGAACACACTTCAAGAGAATTAGATAGGGTAAGGCCCACCTGAAAGTGTGCTCATTAACACCATATTGGTAAACAGGCCGAGGATTTGGGTAGCCTTAGTTAAAATATACTCATGAATTTGATACAAGGAAATAGTTAACAGCTGTCTGCCATTGAGAAATTGAAGGAAGTCATGTACTATGTGGCTTAGGGTGTCGAAAAAGAAGGCAGGGAGCAAGAAGTCTCAGTCATTTGAGAGTTGATATCCTTGAATGGGCAGATGCCGCAGGAACAACAGGATTAGGAACACTCATAAAATCCAAAGCAGGAGCACGGGCAGTTCTTGAAGAGAGACAATTACCAAAGGTACAACCTAAAAAATTATGTGCTTAGAACAGCGTATGAAAGCTGGGAAAAAGTGTCAAATATGCTTAAGTACATTATGACAACCACTGTGTGATTAGTGAGAAAAAATAACAGGGAAAGTTCAGTAAAGGAGGAACAGCTATCACTTAAAACTGGAAGGTAAAGGGTTTATAGCTCAATAGCAGCAAACAGATCTCATAGCTCAACTGTTACATGCAACGACATAGCCCTAGGCACAATAAATAAAATCTGCTGCATGAAGGAGCTTGGGAGGATTTCATCCAGGGCCTGATGATTGTATCAGAGGACATAGTTTGCTACATGACAGATGTTTGTGATGCTGCGGATGGCGATATTTAGTTAACTATAACTAAGATAGCAAAGCTTCACCTAACAAAGCACTGTTGAACGAAAAGCTTATCTCTCTCTCTCTCTCTCTCTCTCTCTCTCTCTCTCTCTCTCTCTCTCTCTCTCTCTCTCTCTCTCTCTTTAACAACGCGAAGAGGTGGAGCATGGAACATCAGTAGATGACATATGTATTTTCAGGTCATATGGCCCAGTGCTGGGAATAAACTTCAAATTGGATCTGTAAACAAAATACAATGGAACCACCAGGTAGTTGGGAACCCTTGGTTGACAGCAATCAAATTGCCGAAGAGTGACAGCAGCTCCTCAGCAAGGGAAAACAAAATATTGGATTCAAAATGAGTATAAGGAAATTCCATCATTTAAATTACCCATATTAAATTCCAGTGAATCAGTAATGAACAACATATCTTAATCTAAAATAGAAATT
>NC_090750.1:95841878-95859378 GCF_036898095.1 Palaemon carinicauda
TTTCAATTCTCTAGAATGGAATTCTAGTGTTCAATAGACGCTCGCCTATTACAGATAAGTTATTAAAAATACATCGAAATTTATAGGGAAGTATCTTATTGATTGATTGATTGATTTCTTTATTGATTTTGAATTATCTGGATTTGAGGACAATTGTCAAGAATGAATTTCTTGAAATCGACATAGGTTAGGTAGGTTATAGCGATTTGCTTCGGAATTCATAGCTGTGTCAAGAATTAATTTCTTGAATTCAACTTAGGTTAGGTTAGGGTGATCTGATTCTGAATTCATAGCTGTGTCAAGAAGGAATTTCTTGAATCCAACTTAAGTTAGGTTAGGGCGATTTGCTTCTGAATTCATAGCTGTGTCAATTGGGAATTTCTTGAATTCAACTTAGGTAAGGAAACGGCGATTCGATTGCAATTTCCCTTCATTATTCTCTTTTTTTCTCTCATTCCTTCATTTTCCACAAAAAGTCAATTCCGCTGAATTGAATTTTAGGGATAAATGATCGCAGTTGCTCACCCAGCGATTATCGCTCAACGATCATCATTCATGTCCTATTCAATAACAACGATTGATGGATTTTGAGTTTTCTAGTTCAAAATAATACATGATCGATTAATCGACTGATTTTGAGTTTTCCAGTCAAAAGCAATGGTTGATTTCTTTAGTTTTCTAGTCCAAAACAATGATTGAATGATTGATTTTGAGATTTGTATTAAAAAGCAAGGAACCACACTCAATATTTTTAATGAGGACCATTTGCACCGACTTGCAGCGGTGCCCTTTAAGCTCGATAAAGTTTCTTGCTATCTGATTGGTTAGAATTATCTTGTCCAACCAATCAGCGATCAGGAAACTTCTCCGAGCTAAAAGGGCAACCCCCTGAGAATCAGTGCAAATCTGCCTCACTATAAAGAATTGACTATAGTGCTCCAGACTATCATCTTACGACCATCGTTGAGCCATGACTGGCCATCATTGAGTGTTATCGCATCGAGAGAAAAAAAAAAACTCCCTTTAAAGAGTTTTGAAATGAATAACGCGACCTTGATCATATCCAGCCGGATGATGATGTCCCGCAAAACTCCTTAAAAAACGAACTGAGCAAAAGCCATCGTTGTTAAGTAAGCAACGGTAGATAGATCACCTGAAACTAAAGGTTATTTTGGATGAAATCAACACAAATAGAATTTCCATACCTTGTGGGCCCTTATCGTTGAGTGCAGAAGCGTTAATTTATCCATAATGATGTGAGACTTTACATGAAAAGTTTACAAATCGAAACTTCCATGTTATTAAAAAAATGCCGACGCTTTTAACATTCAAGTTTAATCTTTAACCAAGTTTAACCTTTAACCAGGCTGACATGAGTCTTTTTATAGTTTATATATGACATATCTGTTTTGACATTGGTACTGTTTTAGAATGATTTATTCTTAACTTGTTCTCATCATTTATTTATTTCCTTATTTCCTTTCCTCACTGGGCTATTTTTCCCTGTTGGAGCCCTTGGGCTTATTGCATCTTGCTTTTCCAACTAGGGTTGTAGCTTGGCTAGTAATAATAATAATAATAATAAACATATGTGTAAGTTTGAACAATATTCCTTGATGTAAGCAGACTACAACGGGGACAAATAATTTTAATAATAATCTTAATCCTTGGTTTAACTTGTTGCATAATTACTTATAGTATTAAAAGTTACATGATCTCAGATAAATAACATTAAAATATAATTAGTATTATTAATACTATTTATCAATAGTATATTTAAAAGACACTGGTGAAGTGAATCATTTCCCACAAAGTAATGGAATTAGTCATCTTATTTATTTTGAATATTAAAGATCGAGATAAAATGCTAATACCGAAAATCCAGCTATTCAAGAAAACTTTAAATTTCTACGGCAAAGTAACGTTAAATGAGTTGTGATTTCATTTTGCTTGGTAGTTTAGAAGGAACCCCGTGACGTGTATTGAAAAAGACCTCTCTCATCATATTGGATAAACTAAATATACCTTGTGCTATAGGAGTGAGGAAAGAAGTAAAAAAGTATTGAAAAACATGGGAAATATAAAATACATCAAATACTGAAAAAAAAAACATGGAAATATATGCATTATTATAAAAAAATACTAATCAAAATACACGAAAATATCAATCAAAATATACCGTATGTGTAAAATATACATACAAAATAGGTTACAAAATAAAATAAAATATAGACAATCAACATTAAAAAACACATAATACATGAAAAAAAAAAATAGACATTGTGGGCACCATCAACACAAAAATAATTCAGAACACAACCTTATGTATACCATTGTATGAATAATAGTTAAAACTTAAACCTAAAAGTTTTCTCCTAACATTCCTATAGGACATGGAGACCCAAGGTTTCCGACAGTAGCAGACTGACATAAACAACAAAATCAACTTAGATGTGCAATCACGAATCCTTCTTCTACGTCACAGGATCGAATAGCAAATGATAACAAAAGCTAGCGAGTGGCTGATTGCGATAATTAATGGGTTTGCTATTAGCGTAAGACAGATTTGCTATTAGCGTAAGACATAACTTTGCTATTAGCGTAAGACATAAGTTTGCTATTTGCGCAAGACGTAGGTTTCCTCTTAGCGTAGGACATGAGTTTGCATTTAGTGTCAGAGATAGGTTTGCTATTTGCGTAAGACATGGGATTGCTATTAGCGTAAGACATATGTTTGCTACTAGCGTAGGACGTAGTTTTGCTATTTGCACAAGACGTAGGTTTGCTCTTAACGTAAGACATAGGTTTGCTATTAGCCTAAGTGCCAAAATAAAACCGATTATATATGTGGAAATATACTAGATCAACAGAAATAAATGCTATATACACAAAAGCTACGAGAGAGAGAGAGAGAGAGAGAGAGAGAGAGAGAGAGAGAGAGAGAGAGAGAGACACTCCAATAGCACGACGGTATATCACTTACCTCTTGGAGACATGTCCTGAAAAAATAAATTGCAAATTAGGCATATCTCTATACTCACATCCTTACACACACATACAAATAATTACACGGATAAACATTATATATATATATATATATATATATATATATATATATATATATATATATATATATATATGTGTGTGTGTGTGTGTGTGTGTGTTTGTGTGCGCGCGCGTGTGTGTGTGTAAGCAATATCCACAAGTATAATTTCTTTTAATCTAAGTGGTCTATAAAATCATAGGCCTCTTAAGACAGAATTAACCATAAAAACCATACATTTCTGAAGGAAAAATTTTACCCTTTTTTTGCCGTTATTATTTGATTGGTAACGTTCATTAAATTTAATCTAGAAAAAGGAAAAAATATTGACCTAACCTTCTCAAACGTTTTGACAGAAAAGGCAACGACTTTAACTTTTCTATATCGAAAAACACTACTAACCTATTAAACATTTCTATTAAGGTTTTTTCCCTAAATATTTGATTATCCAAAAACCCAGGCCTACATGACTTTGGACTATGAAACGCGAAGTAGGAAATAATGACTGAGGAAGCAATGATTTAAAAGCTCAAGATAAAGACGACTGGCGAAATCTAACCGAGTCCCTTTGTGTCAATAGGCATGGGAGATGATGATAATAATGATAAAATGATGATAATGATGATGATGATGATGAAAGTATCTATAATTTCCATACAGTACTGTGCCAATTGTCTGTTATCTATACTATACTAAATATATATTAAGTAAATCATATGAAAAAAAGACGGTAAGTACTTATATTAAAGTCAATAAATTCTATAATCTCTAATTTTATGACTTACGTTTATGCAACTTTTGAAAAAAAAAGAAAATTAGGATAGTTTTATGAATGCAAACACACGAGAATAATCTCAAATGATAGAATACAGTATACCATCTCAAAAGGGTATGCTTATATTGCTTTGGCTAGACATTGGGTCAGCAATGGGCATAGGGTTAGTTGGCTCGAGGCGGACACAGTAACCCCTGTTAACGACCTTATCCCAGAAAAATAGGCTGGAAACTCTTTAGCTAGGGTAAGCAGTTCTTCTAGGAGAAGGACACTCCAAAATCAAACCATTTTTCTCCAGTCTTGGGTAGTGCCATAGCCTCTGTACCATGGCCTTCCAATTTCTTGGGCTAGAGCTCTCTTGCTTGAGGGTACACTCGGGCACACTATTCTACCTTATTTCTCTTCCTCTTGTTTTGTTAAAGTTTTTATAGTTTATATAGGAGGTATCTATTTTAATGTTACTGTTCTTGAAATATTTTACTTTTCCTTGTTTACTTTCCTCACTGGGCTATTTTCCCTGTTGGAGCCCCTTTGCTTATAGCATCCTGCTTTTCCAACTAGGGTTGTAGCTTAATAATAATAAGAATAATAATAATAAGAATAATAATAATATCCGTTAGTTAAATCTACAAAAGCCCAACCATAAAATAAAAGTTCGGGTTTATTTTCCAAAGCCATTTTTTTTATCCTTTATTCTTAATATTCAACCTATAGGAAAGAATCTAAAAACTAACCCAAGTATAGTATAGATACAAATATTTAACATTTTATCACTTTGTGAGTGACTGCTCGATATAAATTTCACTCTGGTGTTAACTCATGATTATTCATATATATATATATATATATATATATATATGTATATATATATATATATATATATATATATATATATATACATACATATATATTTATACATATACATACATATATATATTTATATATAAACATACATATATATATATATATATATATGTATATATATATATATTTATATATATACATATATATATATATATATATATATATATATATATATATATATATATATATATATATATATATATATATACATACATATATATTTATATATACATACATATATATTTATATATACATACATATATATTTATATATATATACATACATATATATTTATATATGCATACATTTTATTTATTTATATATATATATATATATATATATATATATATATATATATAAGCATATAACTTGAATTATGACAAAATAGATGAAAAAAAAATTTAGAACAATTCTTTTTTAAATTTAAAGTTGTCTTAGCTTTACAAACCAGAGTCCTTTGAAAAGGGAATATGTTTTCAGCGGGAGCTGGAACACCCACTGAACACGTTCACAAAGGATGGTGATCTAGTGAGAGAAGTCCGTCCCCTCCAGCTGCTAGAAGTTCAGTACTTTTGACCTATCAGCTCAGGACTAAAAAGAATGGTTGACGTGGAAAGTTTATCTTTAAATGATTCAGATTTATATAGCTAGGAAAAATAAATAAATTTTAAATTTATTTGTTCCTACGCATACACAATCATCCTTTATATAAGGAGAGTCACTGATTGGTGGGTCGGAAGTCCCCTAAGAATCAAACTGGTTGGTTCTCTTTCTTCCCTGATGTTAATCTACCTGGTCCTGTACAGAAGCAAAGGAAGCCCAAGAAGTCTGCCAGCATCGAGCTAGGATTTCTGTCTTGAACAGAAATGGTGGCACTAGCACTGAGCTTACTGATGCCGAGCCTATCAGCAAGCACAAGTCTTTCAACCTAGGGTGTAAAATTTGACCTCCCCCAGCTTATCAAAATGCCCAGATTGTGACAAAATGCGAGAATCCTATCTCGATCCTATAGCAACTGCCACAAGGTGGAAGATAGGATCAGCCAGTCATCGAGATACATCAATAGACGTACCCCTTGCAAGTGGGCAAAAGCTGCTACCAAGGAAAACACATGAGTGAACACCTGGGGAGCAGTAGAGTTAGAAGTGCAGTGTGTTGAACTGGTACACTGTACCATGGAGGGAGAAGTGGGTGTACTTTCGAGATGATTGATGCACGGGTACTTGATAGTACACATCCTTCAGATTCACTAAAAGCATGAAATCTCCCTCTCAGAGGGAACTGAGCATGGAACGTACCGTTTCCATCCTGAACTTGTTCAATGAACAGACTTGTTCATTAGAGAGAGATCAATGACTGGTATCTAGCCCCGCTACTGTTGAGGGTAGGGGGAAATCTCCCTCTGAGAAGGAACTGCGCATGGAACGTACTGTTTCCATCCTGAACTTGTTCAATGAACAGACTTGTTCAGTAGAGAGAGATCAATGACTGGTATCCAGCTCCACTACTGGTGAGGGCAGGGGGAAATCTCCCTCTCAGAAGGAACTGCGCATGGAATGTAATGTTTCCATCCTGAACTTGTTCAATGAACAGACTTGTTCAGTAAAGAGAGATCATTGACTGGTATCCAGCCCCCCTACTGGTGAGGGCAGGGGGAAATCTTCTTCTCAAAGGGAACTGAGCATGGAACATACGGTTTCCATCCTGAACTTGTTCGATGAGCAGACTTGTTCAGTAGAGAGAGATCAATGACTGGTATCTAGGCCCCTTACTGGTGAGGGCAGGAGGACCGCCACAGCCCTGTACCATGAGGAAAAGGTCCCTCCACCACCATTGCATGCAAGCACACAATGATATCCCCCAGTGGTACCATCCTATCAACTTGCTCTACCAGAGTATCATGGGTTAAGGGAGGAGCAGGAGTCTAACGTCCCCCATCAACTGGGGAACAGAAAGTATATGGGGCCTTACTCAGGTGCCATTAACTAACAACCACTAAAGAAAAAGAGAGATGATATCCTGAGGATTCCTTTCCTTACAACTATGGCTGACCTTCCTGATTTATTCAACCTCTTCCTCCTCCTCCTCCTCTTCTTCTTCTTAGAACTTCTTCTTAGAAGAGAAGTAGCATCAATCATAGTCGGAAGTTGAATAGGAGGTTGAGGAGGAGGAAGAACACGCACAATTCGTCCTCTTTCCAACCGTCACACCTCCGGCTCTGCAAGTAGAGGAGAGGAGTTGATGTTTGAGTGACCAATGTTGACGACGTTCCCCTGATAAACACTTACAAGGGAAGGGGAGGTATACCCACAGCTACCCACGGCACAGACACAAGTAGGGTCACAAGCATAGAGGGAGTGGGAATTATGGACCCAAGAGCCCCAGGCACAAGGATTGGGTTAACAGATACAAGAGAAGGGGTGGCAAACACAGGGGTGATGCACAGGGTAACACCTGGCACTGGGACAATACACACTTTCAGTGCTGGAACCGAAGCTTTTCTGGGCATCACCGGTGTCGCAGGAAGTGCCTTTATAGGCCATTTCGACTAAGGGATTGAGTACTACTAGGGACATCATTGGAGTAAATGACACTTCTTTTTCACCGTTTTTTCTACATTAAGAGGTCGGATGCTTGATCCTCCCTCTCCAATGTCTTCTATAAAAGGCATCCTCATCCACTATCCTCTTCTCTCCATATCATTTTTCATCTTATCTCACCATATAATTCTCTATCTCTACTTCAATCTTAAACAGGTTCCTCCCAAGCCCTCCTTACTCTTTCCTACTATTCATCCTCAATATTTGCCCACACCAACTCAGTCATGACATTCTTATCACCTCCGTAACCTTTACTACACCAGCCTTTCTTATTTCATAATTTTCTAATCTTTCCAGCTGTGAAATTCTCACAATCCACCTCAGTATTCTCATCTCTGTTCTCCTAATCACTGCTTCCGCTTTTCGTCTTGGGGCCCAAGTTTTCTGATCCATATTTTAACACTGGTCTTATTATATCGCTAAAGATCTGGACTTTTACCTGGATTGGCATTTCTTATCATATAACACTCTTGCTAATTGCCTCCACTTCCCCAAGGCTGCTTTTACCCTATTCTCAACTTAGCCTTACATCCTCCCTCCTCACTTATAGTAGATCCCAATTTCCACCTGTTTTATAGCTGACACAGTACTGTCATACTAGGCAATCCTGTCCCTACATTCCTTACTACTCACCAAAGCTTCTGTCATATCCAAATTTACTCTCAAGCCACCCCTCTCCAAAGTCTCGCCATTCTACAACTCTTCTCTGTATGTCTCATTTCCTTTCCAGCAGTAATCCCAAAATCATCTGCATATTGTAACTCCCACTCTCTTCATTTCTGATATCTTCACTTAACACATCCATGAGCACCAGAAATAAAAATGGACTTAAAAAGCTGACCCCTGATGTAATTCAACATTAACTTCAAACGTTTCTCTGTTTCCCCAACAGCTGTTATTACTTTTGTAAGTCACTGACACTGGGGACACGTTAACCAAACCTTATTCGACTGGCGTCCCTCACCAAAGTCATAGGTCTTACATGAAATCAGCAGTCTGGACAGAAAAAAGAGAAGAAAATTCAACCTCTGATAGAGTGTGGCAAACACTTGGAGAACCTTGCACCCCACCGGAACCTGAAAAACCCACTGATGTAGCTCCAAGGGTTCTTTACTCCTGAAGCATAATTCCCAGCGATTGAGCCGAGGAAGTATGCACAGGGCCAGTAATAGCAGACATTTAATGAGCGGACAAAAGAAGCAGTAAACTTTTTAGGTGTCTTCTTGTACGTTGTCAAGACAAACCCCAGAGAAGGGTTAGGTCTCTTCCTTCACCTCAAGGCATACAATTGTCCCTGCATAGGAGGCCACAACCTACACTCGGCACTATCATGCTCCCTACAAGAAGCAGAGAAAGTGTGGATTCAGAAACACAGAGTGTGTGGATCTACAGTCAGTGTAGACACAAACCAGTAGCAACATCAACCTTTCCCCGACAAAAGCGAATCTCATGCTTCACATCTATACCAACCAACATCCAGAATTCACATCCTTTAAGAAAAAGAAAAGAATGCGTTCGATTAAGGACTCAACAGTATGCCTGTACTCATTGAGGTTGAAAACAAAAGAGTTGATCTTCTGTCAGGTGAAGGGGCAAGGATTCCCGCCCGCACTCATCACCCAGTGTTAACTAGTTCGTTAATGATTTCAACGTCCTTCCATTCTAGCTAACGCTGAAAACATACCCCTATCTATAGGACGAAAGATTTGTATATGAGTAGGAACCATTACATCTAGTTGCTCTACACAATAAAGGATAATCGTCACCCTCATAAACTAACTGCCTAAGTCATTTTCTCTACTTGTTGGGAAATAAAAAAACCTTCTCTTTTCCTAAGTCTTTTTATCATTGTATTGAGCTTCAGTTAACAAATTCTAATTCACAAATTCTTCTGTTAAGAATTTGTGAATTGAAACTCAAGACAATGATATAAAGAACTAGGAAATGAGAAGGTTTTTTGGGGGGAGTTCCCAACAAGTGGAGAAAATGACTTAGGCAGTTAGTTTATGAGGGTGACGATATGCAAAATTAATAATGTATCATGCTCCCTTCAAAATTAAGTTTCAATATCCTAGACAGATATCTTATTCCATTAAAAAGCAGTAATTACCACATACAAACTTGAACTTGCAATTCTTACCTCATCTCCACATAAAAGGACAACAGCTGAACGTTGAAAAGCTAAGATCTTCAGAAGAAACTTCAATAATTCACTGTGACCTGCAAAATGACAAAAAATAATATAAATACGAAAACATTTCCCTCGTTCTCCAAATATTTCTAAAACTACCTACTTTTTCCTGGTCTACAGCTCTCTATTATTTCCACTTGAGAACAAACCTTCACATATGATAAGGACATTTTCGTCCTTGCATAAAAGTAGAATACTTCGTTTCAAGCCTTCTGGTCTCTCATACATTTAATTTATACAGTGTTATCTCATATACAATAATGTGCACTTAAAAAAATTTATCATAACATTCATGAGACATAAAAAGTCTGAAGTAGACCAAATTACGTGAAAAAAAAAATGCCAAAAGTAAATCTATTCATAAAACTGTCCGGTAAAGGAAAAAAAAAGCAGAGAAAACCAATTGAATAAAAATAGCAATAAATCATATACCAAATAAACATGTACATATGTACGAAACAATGATTCATAAGCATTTATGACTATTATCTATAACAATAGGAGGAGTTTATATGAAACACGTATAACGATAATAATAAAACATAGAGAACTCTCTGTAACTGCCCATGATAAATCTGTCAAGGGAAATCAGTGGTCTGTAAAATTATACTTGTAAGTAAATCTCCATTATTATTATTATTATTATTATTATTATTAATGGCTGCATCGGCAGAGTTTATTTTCTTATCCAATTTTTTTCTATTTTCCGGATAATTCTCTTCTCTAGAGCGCTGCAATCAGCCAGCAGACTTGAAAAATTCATCAGTCGGGTTAATGACAAAATCAGGAAGACTTTTCAAGTATATTCTCACAAAATACAAGTAAAACTTTTGGTACAAAATAGTAAAAACTACAACACGTTTCGAGGATAAGTCCTTCCTCTTCTTCAGGTAGAGAGTGAGGTGGATGCTGCAGTCGGGTGGTATTTATACCCAGGATCAGGATTACAAGTGAAAGGGCTGGAATTTTCATTGGTTTTCATTGACTATTCGGTGTGTGTGTGTGTGTGTGTAGGCAAAAGGAAAATGAACCGTAACCAGAGAGAAGGATCCAATGTAGTACTGTCTGGCCAGTCAAAAGACCCCATATCTCTCTGGCGATAGTATTTCAACGGGTGGCTGGTGCCCTGGCCAACCTACTACCTGCAAATGTTATTCCATTAACAACAAACAGAAATTACCCCCAATAAGTTTCCGGAACTTTACATAAACAACAAACAAACCCCTCCCACCCCCCCCCCCCCCTCTCCCCCACAAACTTCTTACAGGAATGGAAATTGTGAATGAAAGTTAAAAACAAGTTCATGATTTCAATTCTTCTTGACCGAAGCTGTTTGAGCTACACACCCCACAGAAGGTTTCCTTTTACCCAATAGCTTGTTATTACTAAAACTAAAAATTTGTGGAGAATAAACTAGCAAAAACAATGTTTTTAAGGTGCTATTATAGTATGCTATCTACCGCCGATTTTGCTATCTACCACCCCTCTCTGACTATAATATGATACCTATCATCAGTCCCTAAGAATACGGTCTACTTGCTAATCCGCCTCTAATAAGGAGGATCACTACCGACTTGATAACCTAACCTAACCTAACTCAACCCAACCAAACCTAACCTTACCCAACCCAACCTAACCTACAAACTGCTTATAATTATGCATCCATGTTGTCCTTCCAATAACTATTATTAAATTATCATTAAAGTCCAATGAGGATAATATACTTGTTGTACGTAATCTGTTTGATAACCATCCTCAAACAGGAGGATTAACATTGACGGTAGATAACATACTTTGTGGTAGATACCATACTATAGTAGAAATTCGACGGTAGATAGCATACTATAATAGCACCGTTTTGACAATAATACTCTTTAAGATCTCATCCTGATAACAAATTCCCCAAGACTTTCAAAAAAAAAAAAAAAAAAAAAAAAAAAAAAAACACTGAATGTCACCATACCCCATTAAACAAGCATGTGTAGCAACTGCCCTCTGGGAACACACTATCGTAGGTAAAGACAATTTACTATTTTATTTCTTAAGTCACCTGTTACACTGCATATTATTATTATTATTATTATTATTATTATTATTATTATTATTATTACAAGCTAAGCTCTAACCCTAGTTGGAAAAGAAAGATGCTATAAGCCCAGGGCCCTAACAGGAAAAAATAGCGCCGTGAGTAAAGGAAACAAGGAAATAAATAAACTGAAAGAGAAGTATAAACAAAACAAAATATTTCAAGATCATTAACAATATTAAATTAGACTTCACATGCAAACTATAAAAACTTCATAAAAAAAATAGGAAGAGAAATAAGATAGAATAGTGTCCGCGTGTACCCCAAGCAAGAGAACCCTAATTCAAGAGAGTGGAAGACCATGGTACAGAGGCTAATGGCACTACCCAAGACTAGAGAACGATGGTTTGATTTTAGAGTATCCTCCCAGAGGAGCTGCTTACCATAGCTAAAGAGTCTCCTCTACCCTTACCAAGTAGAAAGTAGCCACTGAACAATTACAGTGCAGTAGTTAACCCCTTGGAGGAAGACGAATTGTTTGGCAATCTCAGTGTTGTTAGGTGTATGAGGACAGAAGAAAATATGTAAAGAATAGGCCAGACTATTCGGTGTACGTAGGCAAAGGGAAAGAACCGTAAACAGAGGGAAGGGTCCTATGTAGTCTGTCTGGCCATGATAGAGACAGAGAAGGGTTGTGAAAATACTGGGAAGATTGGCACCAGTAGGCCTATTAAGTAGACAGATTATGAAATCCAGGATTTTGATGAAATCTGCTTCCTGGTGAAATCAATATATTCGATGCTAGTAACATTGCCCCTTATTTGATTTATTAATATACCAGATTATATATATATATATATATATATATATATATATATATATATATATATATAAAACATATATATATATATATATATATATATATGTTTGTGTGAGTGTGTGCGTGTATATTGTATCAGATTAATTTTCTGTTACTCACATATATGACTGCATATTTTCAATCATATCAATCATTTATGGAAGGACCTCCCAGCAGGACAACATGGCTATCTCACCCAAAAATAGATTTATCCTTCGTCAAAATCCGTCTTTTTTTTAGTATACTATGAACCTATACAACCCTTTAAAAGGCGCATTATATATATATATATATATATATATATATATATATATATATATATATATATATATATATATATATATATATATAATTGTTTACTTTGAATGTGTGAGCAATTTATTATTGAATAAATTAGAATATTCCGATTCCAGTCATATATCACATAAAACCGATCATAAAATTAGTTTGTTTCCATTCTAATCTCTTCAGAAATAAGGCGAGAAAGGCGATCCTGTGGTAACAGTGTCGCTACTCTCAAATAAAAACCAAGAACGGTCTGTGGCAACAGTGGCACTGGACGTTCTCGTTCGTAAAGTTCCCGGTATTCCGATCACTCCATGAACGGCAACAGAATAACAATATGACATGTTGCTCCCTATTTCCCCAGGAAGGGAGAAATTGTGATTACCTACTGTCGCTATCATCAATATCAATGAAGGAGGGCATATTTAAAAGGACTTAGGTTTACTACAAAGAGTTTACCTCCAAATCATAGGGATGGATCGTTAGTTGGTGCAAAGACATGGCTGCCAATGCAAGATGACATACAAATATTTCACTTGCTCGGTTTTTTTTTTAAACTATTCGATAAGTTCCTCATTAAAAGTTTATGATGAAGTAGAAAAACATTTTTTTGATCAATATATTCTTTTTATGTAACATTTTACCGCCAATATGCTTTGTAAATTTATCCACATCACTATAGTTATCGAGATAATCGAGTTTGATTTGCCTACCAATTGGAGAGGATTGGAATGAAAGTGATCCGCTTAATTTTTGTTGTATGCTAGATCCAAAAATGAGAACTAAAAGTAAAATAATATGTTACACGGTAACAATATCCTTTGTATTTTATTAATGTTTTCAATCGATTAGTGTGCAACAATGATCATGTACGGTCAACTGTGTAACGAAGGTCCCACCAGGTTCGGTATAGACTATAGACCCATACGCCCCTTACCCTGTCAACCACAACAAAATAAGTTTCAAACTTTCGATGCTTCTCTGTGCATAACACTTTCTTCAAACTGTAAAGAGGGCCCTCATACACTTGAAAGAATTCTATGTAGAAGAGCGTGTATCTCATCTTAAAACTGATTCCTTAATAACTTACTTACTTAGATGGCTGCATTTCCGGTCCCATACAGCAGGGGGGAACCCCACTCTCTACAGGACCTCCACTGTCGTTTTACCTTTTTCGTTCAGAGTATTTAATGTTTCATATCGCGTGTTGTTCATATATGTTAAATCGTCACTGTCAAAAGACTCAGGAAATAAGAAAGTCTTCAGTTTCCTTTTGTTTTTACCAAACATCGCTGGGTAAAAAGTGGTCTAAAACAACCAGAATTATACTCACCCTAATCTCTGCTTTATTGCCATATGGAGTTTTAAAAATCGCGTTTTAGTTGTCACATCTCAATGGCCTGATGCGTACAATTATTGCTGTATGTAACAGCCAACCGGTGAGCTAATCAGGGCTGTGACACACGCATGATACAAGCACTAGTTACCTTCAAACCATCAGAAGACCCATTACTAAGATCTGTGCTAAGTGAAGATATGATTTTAATGGAGACCGGCTTTCTTGATATATATATATATATATATATATATATATATATATATATATATATATATATATATATATATATATATATATATATATATATATAACTACAATCCTAGTTAGAAAACTATATATATATATATATATATATATATATATATATATATATATATATATATATATATATATCCAGTTAGAAAACTGGATGCTATAGGCCCAAGGGCATCAACAAGAAAAACAGCCGAGAGAGGAAAGGAAATAAGGAAATAATTAAACTATTTAGGGGCAGTAATCAATAAAAATATAAAATATCCTAAGATGAACAACAACATTAAAAGAGATATATCATAATGAACTCTGAAGACAGACTTCACGTCAGCCTGCTATACATATACATGTGTGGGTGCATGCGTGTGCCTGTATAGCCTATAGCCTATTCTTACATATTAAAGAATATTTGAAATACGTTAGGCCATCGAGTGTTGTAGCTACGGAAATCAAGAACCGCGGATTGGGGAAGGAGGGAGCTCATGGCAAACTAACTTTGCTGATCATTCCGACAATCAAACCCTTTCACCACGTTAGGTATCTCAATTCACAACTTTGCCATTGACCAAAATTAATGAAACATGAATTTGTGTAAAAAACTAAGGAACGGCTGAAGCGATAAGAAATGTATTGGGAACTTGAGGCAATTACCAAAATTTTATTCAGGAAAGACCTCGAGCATCTGGAAAATTTGGATATTTCAAAAGCACACTGAACAAATTATACTAAATGATATTTCGACGAGACAAATATAAATACGAGGCAGCCGTTGAAACCTAGACCGTAAGTTCGAAGGTGCCCTAGATTTTAGGCTTAGAACTAAGCATATTTGTAGCCCGAATGGCAAGCCTTTCTGACCTAGGCCTATGTGCAGCCCAGATGGTGACCATTATGACCTAGACCTAGACATCAGATGGTGGTCTTTTTAAGGTAGGCCTAAGTCTAACATATAAAATGGATAATGATTCCTCTAACTCTACTACATCTGTTATTTGACTAATATCAAGTTACTCAGACTAACGAGAAAGAAGTTCGACCAACACACACTGAGCTACTAACGGGGTTGTATATACTTACAACAGCACATTTCGTTAAAACTACTTGTTAAAACTATCGATTTCCTATAAAAAAAAAAGTTATTCGATAACTGAAATGAATGCTTTATTACCAGAATGATGGAATGCATAAAATGTAAAATACCTTAAGTTAATTATTATTATTATTACTCACCATCGTAAGTTTTCGCATCACAAGCTTCTCTTCATATTGTCTGTCATCAGATTCACACCAACACTTATAAAAGTAAACTTATCGCTTCTAAGTATTCGAAAATTACTTGTCGAGACACTAGAATCTCCGTCCAGTCCCATCGGACGCCTCCTCCTTACTGGATAATGGATGTCCTTTTAAGAGGTGTTTGAAAAAATAAATGCGATCCTTGATGCGCACCGATTTAGTGTTTACGAATTTTGAGAGGAAGTCTTTTATCATTTCTATTCAAATTTAGTATCTATAGCTATTATTAATGAGAACGGTATTATTTTACAGCCCAAATAACTTTATCTTCCCATATTCAACAAGCGGTTTAAACAGCGAGTGGTACAGCCATTGGCGTTAACTAAAGGCGGGTTTACACGGCCGAACAGCTCGCCGAGCCCGGTTGTCGAACCTACTTGTAGAATGGCTGAAGAGCTTTCAGACAGTACATCGAGCCTCAGTGTGCCTCGTGCTAAAACAACGTCAACATGTCTCTCGACCAGGACGATTTGATAGCCATTGCTTTAGCAGTGGCACTAAGAAAAGAAAAAAAGATCAAAGTGGACGAAGGATTGGCTACTAAAAAGAGAAATTTTCATACACCAAATTGCTTATTATTATTATTATTATTATTATTATTATTATTATTATTAGCCTTGCTACAACCCTAGTTGGAAAAGCAAGATGTTGTAAGCCCAAGGGCTCCAATAGGGAAAAATAGCCTAGTGAGGAAAAAAAATAAGGAAATAAATAAATGATGAGAATAAATTAACAATAAATCATTCTTAAAACAGTAACAACGTCAAAAATTAGAGCCAGATGACTGGCGCAATTATTTGCGTATGGATGAAGACACGTACATTGATGTACTGAATCGTGTCAGCCCTTCCTTTACTTATGAAGATACAACTATGAGGAAGGCCATAACTCCACGTGAAAGACTGAGTGTCACTTTAAGCTATTTAGCACCAGGAAGGAGTTTATTTTCTTCGTCACGGCGTCTCGTGTGCAGTCAGGCTCGAGTTCTTTCAATATTTCACGCAGAGCCGCTATTCCTTTGTTTCTGGCTACTTAATAGTCTTTTGATTTAACTTTCCATAAAGCTGGATGAGCCCGATATGTATGTATGAAATCAAGTACGACTTCCTTCCCATTCTTGCTTTCATTAATAGCAGCCATTAGGCCTATTCATTTCTTTGATGATGTTTCCTCTAGCAGGTTTGAATAACAACTGAGGTTCGATGTTCGACACCCGTTCACACGTTCACACAGTTCGTCAAACAATGTAGCTCCGCCCACAAAAGTCAAGATGAGCCTGACTTTCATCGAGCCGTTCGACGAGCACGCTCGACAACCAAATACCCCATTTACACGCTCGAACATCAATTCAAACACAGGGTTGTCGAACCAGGCTCGACGAGCTGTTCGCCCGTGTAAACCCCGCTTAATACTAAGGTGAATTACGGTGTTTGTGAATATATTTGCCAAGGTTTTTATTCATATGCAGAAAGTACAGTAAAGTGTAGAATGCGGTGCGCATTGAAGTTCGCTTTTATTTTTCTGTAAAAGTTTGGGTTTCACTCAAACCAAAGAGGAGTCCGTTGGCTCTTGACGTGTGGTACCAGCGCTCGACTTGAACTTCCACCTTAACTTCGAATTGTGTAATTTTTATCATCGTGCATCTAGATTATAAGTGTCATTATACTTATCGTGCGAATTATTTCATATTCTGAAGGGGAAAGTTTACTTAATAAGTGTGTTATCAGTCGGTTAGTCTTCGATGGCAGACACACCATGAACTGTTGACATCCTGTTTAAGACTACTCGTTCCAGTAAGTTCAGGTATTTAACATTGGTGTATGTAGGTAGAGTATCATGTATATTATATCCCTTATTGCTAACTGATTTTATAAGTAATTATGACAATTAAAGGAAGAATAGGGACTGGAAGGGCGCTATTGTAGGCCTATCACTTTTTGCTCGAAATCTATACCGAAGATGCATGATAC
>NC_090750.1:95871878-95911878 GCF_036898095.1 Palaemon carinicauda
TTTATTCTTTCAGGTCTTATCTCCAAGAGGTAAGTGATATACCATTATGCTATAGGAGTCTCTCTCTCTCTCTCTCTCTCTCTCTCTCTCTCTCTCTCTCTCTCTAATTGTGTGTATATAGCATTTATGTGTGTTCATATTACAAATACAAACTTATATTCGGTTATATTTTGGTACTGTCAAGCAGGTACTGTCGGAAGTCTTGGTTGTTTCTTCTCCAATAGAAATTATTTAGGGTTTTTAGTTTTATTATAATGATGAATTTACGATTGTGTTTTTATTGTGGTTTTATGCATATTGATTCGTTTTGATAATGTCCACGATGTTTTTTATGCAAGGTTTCTTTATATCTATTTTATTTTGTATCTATTTCTGTGTGTATTTTACATATAATTTGTTTGATGTCTTTTGATGTCTTTTACATATATTTTGTTTGATGTCTTATATGCATATTTTGTTTGATGTCTTTTTTATACATTATCATTCATGTATTTTATACATAGTTTGTTTGATGACATTTATATCTAATTTATTTTGTGTTTTGTAATATTTTGGTTGATGTCTTATATATAAATTTTATTTTTATATCTTTTATACTTCCGTGTTTCCTAGTAGTTTTTAGACGTCTTTCACACTCCTATAGCACAAGGTATATATAGTTTATCCAGCATGATGAGAGACGATTTGCCATAGAAATCACGTGGAAAATTAATCCATATAAAGCTAAATTAAAAGTAGTAATTTTCACTTTCTGACGGAATCTTTATTTTATTCAAGTCAGGTTATTTTTGACATGTTCGAAGTAGGCCTAACTTGACTTTATCTGGGAATCAGTTCCTTTATTAGCGTTTGGTTTTGTCATTTACGATTATGATGCCGACTTGTGAAAACACCTTTGATGAATCATTCAGTAACTTATCAGGTTAAATGTAGATTCCATTCTCAAGTTACGGATAACAATTCACTTTGGGATATCATGCAACCGGTAGAAGTAAAGTTAATCTTACAACAATTTAAAACAAGGTTAGAATTTATTTCCCGTATTTCAGTCGGCTTACGTTAAATAATGTCCAATCTTGCATATAAAGTATGTTTGATTAATTCATATTAGCCTTAAATAGTAAAAACTTCATTTTTTTATTAGTCTTCTAACTTTAAATAATGTCGTCCAAACTTGCATTTATGTTTAATTAGTTAATATATTCGAAGGATATTAAAACTGTATTTCTTGAAATGCATGAAAGTTTTTATATGTAAACTTTTCATGTAAAGTCTTCCATCATTATGGATAAATTAACGCTGCTGGAATCAACGATAAGGGCCCACAAGGTATGGAAATTCTGTTTGTCTTTATTTCATCCCATAACATCATTTTTTTCAGGTGATCTGTCTACACTGTTACAAAAACAGTAATTTTAAAAAGAAATTCTCCGTAAAAATATACTGTTCGTATTTCAGTAAAATACAGGCGACCGTAATTTCCCCCTACTTTGTTATTATCATTTACGGGTTGTTGACCGTAATATCACTTCACGTCAATATATATGATTTTAAAACGGCAAATGTCTGGCAATATTTATTCCAGGATTTTTACCGTATTTTTACGGCAAATTTTTAACAGTGTACCGTTGCTTACTTAGCGATGGCTTTTGCTCAGTTGTTTTTTAAAGACCTTTGCGAGATATCATCCAGGTTAGGTTAGGTTATAATTTATGTCATCAAGGTCACGTAATGAATTTCGAAACTCTCTAAAGGGAGGTTTTCTAGGTGTGATGATACTCAACGAAGACAGGTCAATGATGGGCATCAAACGAAAGTATGAAGCTCTGTCCATTTCTTTTAGCGAGGCAGATTTGCACCTACTCGCAACGGTGCCCTTTTAGCTCGGAAAAGTTTCCTGATCGTAGATTGTTTAGAATTATCTTGTCCAACCAATCAGCGATCAGGAAACTTTTCCGAGCTAAATGGGCACCGCTGCGAGTCGGTGCAAATATGCCTCGCTAAAAGAAATTGACTATAGTTCCTTGTTTTTTACTTGAAAAAACAAAATAAATCAAACTTTTTTTTTTACTAGAACACTCAAAATCAATCGATCAATCATTGGTTTTCTCTAGAAAACTCAAAATCAGTCAATCAATAAATTTATCAATTATTGCTTTTCCTAGAAAACTCAAAATCAATCAATCAATCATTGTTTTTTCTAGAAAACTCAAAATTAATCAATCAATCAATCATTGTTTTTACGAGATGACTCAAAATCAATCAATCATTGTTTTTGACTAGAAAACTCAAAGTCAATCAATCAATCATTGGTTTTCTCTAGAAAACTCGAAATCAATCAATCGATCAATTATTGTTTTTTTCTAGAAAACTCAAAATCAATCAATCAATCAATCATTCATTGTTTTTTACTAGAAAACTCAAAATCAATCAATTGATCAATTATTGTTTTTCCTAGAAAACTCAAAATCAATCAATTAATCAATCAATCATTGTTTTTTACTCAAAAACTCGAAATCAATCAATCGATCAATCATTGTTTTTGAATAGAAAACACAAAATCCATCGATGAATCATTTGAATATGATTGTTTTGCCTCTGAAACAGCCGCTCATTGCTTGCAATTCTAGCCAAAGTCGCTTGAAGTCGTTTTACGATGATCGTTAATCCATGGATGATGATCGTTGAGTGATAATCGCTGGATGAGCGACTGCGATCATTTATCGCTAAAATTCAATTCAGTGGAATTGACTTTTAGTGGAAAATGAAGGAAGGAGAGAGAAGGTCGAAAAATGAAAGGAAATGACATTCCAATTACCCTAACCTAACCGAAGTTGAATTCAAGTAATTCATTCTTGACAAAGATATGAATTCAGAACCAAATAACTTAACGTAACCTAAGTTGAATTCGAGGAATTCATTATGGGCACAGCTATGAATGCAGAATCAAATCCCTAACCTAACCTAAGTTGAATTCAAAAAGTTCATTCTTGACTCAACAATAAATTCAGAAGCAAATCACTCAAACTTAACGTAAGTTGAATTCAAGAAATACATTCTATTTATTCTTGACTTGGCAATAAATTCAGAAGCAAATCACCCTAACCTAATGAGTTGAATTCAAGAAATTCATTTGTGGCACAGCTTTGACTTCAGAAGAAAATCACTTGAACTTTACTTAAGTTGAATTCAAGAAATTCATTCTTGATGTGACACAGCTATGAATTCAGATTAAAATCACCCTAACCTAACCTATGTCGATTTCAAGAAATTCATTCTTGACACAGCTATGAATTCAGATTAAAATCACCCTAACCTAACCTATATCGATTTCAAGAAATTCCTTCTTGACACAGCTATGAATTCAGAATCAAATCACCCTAACCTAACCTATGTCGATTTCAAGAAATTCCTTCTTGACACAGCTATGAATTCAGAATCAAATCACCCTAACCTAACTTATGTCGATTTCAAGAAATTAATTCTTGACACAGCTGTGAATTCAGAATCAAATCACCCTAACCTAACCTAACCTATGTCGATTTCAAGAAATTCATTCTTGACACAGCTATGAATTCAGAATCAAATCACCCTTACCTAACCTAATCTAACCTATGTCGATTTCAAGAAATTCCTTTTTGACACAGCTATGAATTCAGAATCAAATCACCCTAACCTAACCTAACCTATGTCGATTTCAAGAAATTCCTTTTTGACACAGCTATGAATTCAGAATCAAATCACCCTAACCTAGCCTAATCTAACCTATGTCGATTTCAAGAAATTCCTTCTTGACACAGCTATGAATTCAGAATCAAATCACCCTAACCTAACCTAACCTATGTCGATTTCAAGAAATTCCTTCTTGACACAGCTATGAATTCAGAATCAAATCACCCTAACCTAACCTAACCTATGTCGATTTCAAGAAATTCCTTCTTGACACAGCTATGAATTCAGAATCAAATCACCCTAACCTAGCCTAATCTAACCTATGTCGATTTCAAGAAATTCCTTCTTGACACAGCTATGAATTCAGAATCAAATCACCCTAACCTAACCTAACCTATGTCGATTTCAAGAAATTCATTCTTGACATAGCTATGAATTCAGAATCAAATCACCATAACCTAACTTAATCTAACCTATATCGATTTCAAGAAATTCCTTCTTGACACAGCTATGAATTCAGAATCAAATCACCCTAACCTAACCTAACCTATGTTGATTTCAAGAAATTCCTTCTTGACACAGTTATGAATTCAGAATCAAATCACCCTAACCTAACCTATTGTAACCTATGTCGATTTCAAGAAATTCCTTCTTGACACAGCTATGAATTCAGAATCAAATCACCCTAAACTAACCTAACCTATGTCGTTTTCAAGAAATTTCTTCTTGACACAGCTATGAATTCAGAATCAAATCACCCTAAACTAACCTAACCTATGTCGATTTCAAGAAATTCATTCTTGACATAGCTATGAATTCAGAATCAAATCACCATAACCTAACTTAATCTAACCTATATCGATTTCAAGAAATTCCTTCTTGACACAGATATGAATTCAGAATCAAATCACCCTAAACTAACCTAACCTATGTCGTTTTCAAGAAATTCCTTCTTGACACAGCGATTAATTAAGAATCAAATCACCCTAACCTAACCTAACCTATGTCGATTTCAAGAAATTCCTTCTTGACACAGCTATGAATTCAGAATCATATCATCCTAACCTATGTCGATTTCAAGAAATTCATTCTTGACAATGGTTTTGAATGCCAGATAACTCAAAATCAATCAATCAATCAATCATTGAATCTTGATACTTCGCTATAAATTCCGATGGATTTTTAATAACTTATCTGTAATAGGCGAGCGTCCATTGAACACTAGTATTCCATTCTAGAGAAATGAAATTTAGGGTTCAGTGAAAACGAAGTCTGCGATTAGACGCCTGGAGTACCTTTGGAGCTGGACTACTCCTTCAACCTTCTTGGCATGACTAATTTGCGTAGTTCAACGCTATATCACAGTCCCATGGTGGGAAATTATTTTCGAAACTGATATTTACTTATGTTGGTTTAAGTTTTCTTTCCAGACAGACGAAAGGGCCTCTGCTGTTCTCCAATGCTGTAGGAGTCTACATAAATGGATTGACGTCTACAATAAAGATGAGCTGATTAACGTGATTCTTAATTAAAGTAAGTACCCAGTAGCTCCTTTGAAAGTCTTTTAAATATGCATGTCCTTATATCCTTTCGATTTTATCAAGGCATAGAGGGTGTGGTTGTCTGCAGCCCCCCCCCCCCTCCCACCTGGTTGTGTTGTCCAAATCTTGGTCAATTGTGCATGGACTTAAACTTAATTTTTTTTTTTCTTTGGGTATTATGCATATGCCGTATTTTTTTTTTTCTTTTACGTTCCCCTGAAGCTGCACCTTAAGGTTGCCTTGATGAATTAGAAAGACAAGGATTTTTTTTTTTTTTTGTGAAACAAGACTAATTTTCAGTTTTTACTACCAGCACTCTTAAGATTTTTTTGAGGTACTTAGCCAATATACTTGTTATAGGAAAATTAGAAGAAAAGGGTTTTAGGAATGTTTATCTTTTTAAGAATTTACGTAAAAAAATAGAATATAAGATTTGGTTTTGTCATCCCTTTTCAACTTTTTTTTTTTCACAAGTTACCGAATCCTTAATAATAGCTTTGACCCTTAAGTTGAAAATATTACTGAATGAAATATCACTTTAGTACTTCAGATTACCGCAGCATATACAGTACATACAAAATATGTATTAATGATTGAAAACTACGGACAGGACTAATAATGCAGATTATTGATTAAGAGATGTAAAACATATTTGTTCCCCTTTCTCGTATAATCGCAAATGTTCTCCTACATTCAAACTTTCCGGTTCGTGCTTTTCGAGTGAAGTTTTGAATTTGACTTAAACATTGTTACTGTGCATAAATACTTTTCTTTGCAAATGATAATCTCTAGTATTACCGTATTAAATTTTACTTTGTGCTTATGGGAAATTAATCGACCGAGGATAATTAGGCTTTACACGATACAGTATCTCGTATATCATTAATGAGGCTGAATATTTCCTTGTATTTTTTTCTATTTACATAATTTCATTGCATCCTAATTATCGTACAGTAGGTGCAATATGAGTTGTCTTGTCATTTTATATGTAGTTGAAGTATTTTTCAAGTTTTAAAAATATTTCCTTATATTGTTCATACCATTGGCATATATGATATACCTTCATTCAAAACATTATTTATTCATATCACTCTAATTTTATACATTTTTCTTTGTGTAAGAAGATAGTACCTCATGTCTTCAAATTTCTCTTCATCTTGGTTTTAGGTAGCGTCCCTGGGATTACCGAAGTCTTCAGCCTTGGATTTGTACCTGTGCTTAAGAGTCCAAGTAAGTTTTTCTTTTATTTCTTATTGGGAGACTTCGGTGTTCATTATGAAATGTAAGTTTTTGTGTGTTTTGTGATTGGTATAATATATATTTTTTCCTATGCTATCACTGGTATATATATATATATATATATATGCACTATATATATATAAATATATATAGTGTGTATATATATGTATATATATATATATATATATATACAGTATATATATATATATATATATATATATATACATATATATATTATATATATATACAGTATATATATATATATATATATGTATATATATTATATATAATGTTAAATATATTTATATATATTATATATATATTATATATTATTTATATGTATATTATATATATATATATATATATTATATATATATCATAAACATATATTATATATATATATATTCTATATATATTATATATATATATATATATATATATATATATAATATATATATATATATATATATGTATATATATTATATATATATATGCATATATGTATATATAATATATATATATATATTATATATATATGTATATATATATATGTGTATTATATATATATATATATATATATATGTTATATATATATTGTGTATATATATATATATATGTATATTATATATACATTATATGTATATTGTGTGTATATATATATATATATATATATATTGTGTATATTTTATATATATATATATATGTATATTATATATACATATATATACATATATATATATATATATATATTGTGTATATTATATATATATATATAGATTTGTATATATATATATATAAATATGTATATATATATATATATATATATATATGTGCATATTATATATATATATATATATTATATAAATATATATATATATTGTGTATATTATATATATTATATATATTATATATATATATATATATATATATACACATATATATGTGTGTGTGTGTATATTATGCCACGACCAATTTTCAATATCGAATTCGCAAGTGAAATTTATTTATTTATTTTGTTTTTAGGTTTTTATTTTTATAAAAGCTTTTACCCGGGCTAAGATTCAAATATTTTTTTTTTGAGAACCGAATCAAAACTGGACTATTGTACCAATCAGGCTATAAGGAAAAATAATGGTTCATTTCAACTACTGCATATTCCTTTTGAATTTAGTCGATTGCCAAGGTTGTACCACGCGGACAAATATGATATTTTTGGGCTCAAGCCATGTTGTCCTGATGGAAGGTTTCTATTGGTAGCTTTTTAAGGGATATTTGGCTACAGTGATATTCCCAGAGAATTGACCTTTAGGTCTCCAGAATTCTAACTCCTGGCACGAATATCTTTAAGATTTCTCTTAAGGATATCGCATAATATCAGGGGACATATATCTTGAAACGACACATAGCAGTCTTCACCCCGAATAACGTCTTTGTTTCGAGGGGGAAGAGTGGCGAAAAACAGAAGGGGAGCCGTTATCAAGGTTACCCTACCTCAGAATCAAATCACCCTAACCTAACCTAACCTAACCTATGTTGATTTCAAGAAATTCCTTCTTGACACAGCTATGAATTCAGAATCAAATCACCCTAACCTAACCTAACCTATGTCGATTTCAAGAAATTCCTTCTTGACACAGCTATGAATTCAGAATCAAATCACCCTAACCTAACCTATGTCAATTTCAAGAAATTCCTTCTTGACACAGCTATGAATTCAGAATCAAATCACCCTAACCTAACCTAACCTATGTCGATTTCAAGAATGGCGCTCATTCCTATTTCAGAAGCGATTGCGCACGGTGATTTTCCCTGTTTATCTAACGTTTTTTATCGTTATTTTGAGGAATTATCATGCAATATCCAGCTGCTTCTGCCTCTGGAAAGTTGAGTAGGCCTATTTATTCTTTACAGTGTATAATTTTAAGCTCCTGCTTCACATGAAATTAGTTTAATTTAATGTGTTATGGAGCTTGGCCGGTCACTGGAGGCGGTCTAGAAGACTAGTCCTGTTTCGGCAGACCCTAGGCTGAAAAGCAGAAAGGGAGCAGTTATCATGGTTACCCTTCCTCCTGTACTATTACGAGTCTCCAAGATGGCGCTCATTCCTATTTCAGAAGCGATTGCGCATGGTGGTTTTCCCTGTTTATCTAACGTTTTTTATCATAATTGAGAGGAATTATCATGCATTCTCCAGCTGCTTCTGCCTCTGGAAAGTTGAGTATTTATTCTTTACAGTGTATAATTTTAAGCTCCTGCTTCACATGAAATTAGTTTAATTTGATGTGTTATGGAGCTTGGCCGGTCACCGGAGGCGCCATGGGCGCTGTCGTTTGTTATGCATGTGTTATTTAGTTAGCAGAACAACATTCCCGGTTGTAATAGCATCAATAAAATATGAAAACTATTTAGGCACAATTATACTAGTAAAGATATATATGCATACAAATTTCCTCTTCCTTATGTCGATCGTATATGTTAGAGTTTCGGCGATTTGGGTAACAGAGATCTCGCCCGCGCTAGGCTACCTAGCCTATGCGCTTTAGTATACTTTCATACATTATCCCCGTTTACCCTCGTGTATCGTTTTATCAATTCAACGTGAGATAGTATATCTCCTAGAATCAGTTATATAACTCGGTACTCGTCTCCTGTGGATATTTAAGGGTAATCCCTCCATCCCTCTGAGTGCCGCCATAGGCGACAACCCTATCTTGATCTTGCCATAGAGTAGTTCACTCCGGCTTAACTAGGCTAGTGTTTTCTGTCTCCCACCCTTGCCGGCGAGTATCCCGGCTTGGGTTTTCGACAGCGCCTCAGAGAATTCAGTCTTTCTGCCGGCCGCAGGGCGAGTAGTCACTCCCCTGCCGGCTTAGAGCTGTCGGCATAGGAGGCTAAGCCTCCCTAGGCCGTATTTGAAGTGGTAGTATTATGCCGCCACCTTCTCCCCTGCGGTCTAGAAGACTAGTTCTGTTTTGGCAGACCCTAGGCTGAAGAACAGATATTCTTCTGCCGCCTAGGATGGCGCCGATACTGAAACGAAGTTTCACCCTTGTGTGGAAGTGGCGGCAATCCTGCCGCCTTCTTCTACACTTGATACAGGACCCTTTTCTCTGCCCCTCTCTGTCCTTTAGCGATGGCCTAGCTATCGCAATCCTGTGGCCGTCGTCCTACAATCTCACCGCTTGCCGGGTAGATTATGGTGCCGGCCGGGCTCCTACATAAGCAGCTGTATAGTCACTCAGTCTTTCCCTTATGGATGCAAGGCTCCGGGAAAGGTTGTGCCAGCTGTGACAGCTGCCGGTGGAAGACCCCTCTGCTGCTGAGTGCTCTTCAGTTCTCCCTTGGACTGCCATCCACATTCCTGAAACCGGCAGCGACCGGCAACGGATCTTGTGGCTGGATGGAAGCTTGAATGATGCATTCTCCCCTTCCATTTGAACCCTCATTATGGAGGAAGGCAGTAAGGTTAAGTACTTACACCCTTATTTATTGTAAACATACATTTTAATAAGGCAGCACTTCACTCCATGCTTTCTCTCTCTCTGTCAGCTAGTGCCGCCAGGTACTATGCTGCCGGCTGGACCGGTGACGTCAGGTACTAACTAAGCCGGCGGCATGCCGGCTAGACCTGTGCCGCCAGGTACTACCCAGCCGGCAACATGCCCGCCAGACGGTGCCGCCAGGTGCTAGCCTAGCCGGCAACATGCCGGCTGAACTACAGTATATGATTATACAATAGCCAGTATATTTGCAGTATAATATATACTGCAGACGGAAAACTATAGTATATATTATACAGTAGTTATTTTCCAACATACCTTGTGTATCCTTGCACAGTCTATTGTTGAGACCAATCCTATATTGAAAGAAATATTAAAGAATTTAAGAAGGGTCAGTGTTAGTATACACTTATTCTATCCCTAGAGGTTAGAACCCTTCTCTTTGAGTTTGCCTTAATAAGGAAACTCTATAACTTTAATATTGGGGGAGGTCACAGCATTTGGCTGGACAGGAGACACAATTATGTCTTTCCTATTTCCCTTCTAGCTTACTATCCTAAGCTATAATGGTTAAAATATTAATATTTTGCATATTCTGTTTATCATGTGAGATAAACAACCGCATACTCATTTAATTTCCCTTTCTTTACAGGAGGAACCCCAAATGAAGTGCGACGCGATCTTCTGTAACCACAGGAGTAGGAACTTCTGTGGTCACAAAGCGTGCAGGTCTCATGGCCCCTGCACCATCACTACCAAAACCCTGCGGTACTGGGACCCCCAAGACTGCAACATCTGCCGGATCTTGGTGACCGAAGGTTTCGACGACCCCAAGTCAACGGAGTCTAGGGATGCAGCACGAGAAAATCTGCGCAAATGGGTACGACGGTTCCAGAAGAACTCTCCGGGACCGTACCTGCCTAATGACAGGATGCGTAGCTTGCTGTTCCCAAAAGCGGGTAGTAAAACTGTCGTACCCTAAGCACGACCCAGACCTCCCTGCGTCCAGATTGCCATCGAGACGGATGTCAGTGAGGGGTTGCAAGGCATGGACATCCACCAGGAGGAAAGAATGTCTGAAGTGTTCACAGACACTGAAAAGGGTCAACTGAAGAATGATCCCGAGGAGGAGTCTACTCTACCTCCGGAAGAAGATGATGATGTCAAGTCGGAGTCTCTTCCATCTGTGCTGGTACCAGAGCCATTACCTTCGACATCTTCCGCTTCTACCCCTTCATCGGACAACATGAGCCAGGCACTGGCCCATCTTACGGCCCTAATGGAGAACATTCGCAAGCAAGGCGAAGCAAGGGAAGCGAGACTCGAGAGAGAGCTACGTGAAGCTCGACTCACCGCCTCCCGAGGGTCATACAAGCGACCCAGAGTCCAAGACCTCCCATCTTGCTTCGAAACCAATCCCTGGAGGTATGCAGAGTTTATGCCAATTACTAACGGCAAACTACATATCGGAGAAGATGGGAGCCGTCCCCTTAAATGGCATCCAGTTCTGGCCAATCTTTAATGCTTACCCAGACTGCTTCATTCGACTGAAGCAGGAACCAGCGTCAAAAGAGGAGACTGAACCAAAGGAGGTCATGGTTTTCGACCATGACAAGGCACAGGCTCTCTTGTCGAGTAGCCTAGAGATGGTGAGTTACACGAACTCGAAAGTGTCCGCCTCGAGTAAGAAGCATCCTACCTTTCTTGCTCCTGCTTCAATAGCCTTCCCCTTTATGTAGAAGGCTTTTAAAGCTGTTGCCAAGGCAGTGGAGGCAGGCAAACCATGTCCTACACTAGAGGAGTGTAGACCTCTGTCGTTAGCCCTGCCCATGGAGGATAAGGAATGGAAAGAAGTCCACCTAACCTTCTCAGTTGGGAAGTTGGACGCAGATATCGCGGGACAACAGTTCAGCAAGAATCTCCCGAAACTGACAGACTTTCTCCTGCATAGGGAGCAAGAGATGAAGGAGAGACTTGTGGCATCCCTCTCCCTACAGAACTGCATCGAGATGTGTGCAGGCCTGAAAAGCACACCAGACATGCTCATGGTTATGGCCAAAATGCACATGGCCACCTTAGTAAAGGACCTGTACGCCTTTATGAAGGCTAGCAGAGCCTGTAGAGAGTTCGTGTTTGCTGCAGCAACAGTGAAACACGAACCCAGGAAGCTGATATCTTCCAATATCTGTGGTAAAGACCTCTTCCCAAATGAAGTGGTCTAGGAGGTAGTTGATAGAGCCGCCACAGAGAATAGAAACCTTCCTAAGAAGTGGGGCATCTCATCAAAACGAAAGTCTTAACCGGATGCGGGTCCCCAACCTAAGAGGAAAACTAAGAAGCCCAGACTACCCTCTCGGCCTGCCCAACAACATCCCACAGTCACCATGACCGTGGTGCCCCAAGTGGTTGCTCAACCACAAACCACATTCCAAGTGGTGCCTCAGCAGCTGGTTGCCCAGTCACTAGTATTCAACCCTGGGTTTGAGAGGCAAACCACTACCTTTCATCCCAAAGGTAGAGGCTCCAGACGGGACTCCTCAAGACACCCCTCACGAGGTAAGGGGGGACGCGGTCAAGGAGGTAAATCCTCTGGACAATCGAAGCATTGAGATGCTTCAGGTACGAGGGTGGCTCCAACACTTTCAGGATCGTTGGACCTTCGATCCTTGGGCCCACAGCCTAATCGAGAATGGACTTGGATGAAGCTGGAGCAAGCCTCCACAATTATTTCCTCAATTCTTCCAACACATCACCCCCTCATTGGAAGAATATACCCTAGAACTCTTGAGCAAACGGGTAATAAGGAGAGCAAAGTCCATCAAATTCCAGGGAAGGCTGTTTTGTATTCCCAAGAAGGACTCAGAAAACTCAGAGTCATTCTGGACTTGTCGCCACTCAACAAGTTATCGAAACAGCAAGTTCAGGATGTTAACCCTTCAGCACATTAGGACCCTGTTACCAAAAGGGGCATACACAGTCTCAGTAGACCTGGCAGATGCTTACTGGCATCTCCCAGTCAGTCGCCCCCTCTCCTCCTACCTAGGATTCAAGCTACAGAAGGAAAAGTATGTCTTCAGAGCCATGCCCTTCGGACTAAACATAGCCCCAAGGATCTTCACGAAACTTGCAGACGCAGTCGTTCAACAGCTACGCCTAGAAGGTGTTCAGGTAGCAGCGTACCTGGACGACTGGCTGGTGTAGTCAGCATCCAGGACGGCTTGTCTGCAAGCATCCAAGAAAGTGATCCAGTTCTTGGAATATCTGGGATTCAAGATCAATTTCAAGAAGTCTCGACTCTCTCCAGCTCAGGAGTTTCAATGGCTGGGAATCCATTCGAACTTGGAGTCACACCGTCTCTCCATTCCCCCAGGGAAGAGTAGAGAGATTGTGGGGTATGTCAAGAGACAACTGAAATCCGACAGGATCTCAAGATGCCAACAGGAAAGAGTACTGGGCTCTCTCCAGTTCGCAGCAGTAACAGACCCAGTGCTAAGAGCACAGCTGAAAGATGTGTCAGGAGTCTGGAGAAGATACGTATCAAACGCTTGAAGAGATCTAAAAAGACAGATACCGACCTTACTACGATCACTTCTCAAGCCGTGGTTGAAGGCCAAGAACCTAACAAGGACTGTACCCTTGCAACCACCTCCACCATCGGTGACCATCCACATGGATGCCTCGACAGAAAGATGGGGAGGGCATTCCCATCAACGGAAAGTCCAAGGGACTTGGTCTTCTCTGTTCAAGACCTTTCACATCAATATTTTGGAGGCCATGGCAGTCCTCTTGACGTTGAAAAGACACTCCCCTCGCAGATCAGCCCACATCAGGCTGATCTTGGACAGTGAAGTGATAATGAGATGTCTGAACCAACAAGGATCGAGATTGCCCCATATCAACCATGTGTATTAGCCATCTTTCGTCTAGCAGACAAGAAGAAGAGATGGCACTTATCAGCAGTTCACCTACAAGGGTTCCGCAATGTGACAGCGGACGCTCTATCCAGGCTTAAGCTGATAGAGTTAGAATGGTCCCTAGACGCAGACTCATTCTCCTTCATCTTGAAACAAGTCCCGGAACCGCAGATCGACCTCTTCACGACGAGAGACAACAAGAAACTACCTCAATATTTAGCCCCGTACGAGGACCCTCTAGCGGAGGCGATGGACGCCATGTCCCTCGATTGGAATGAATGGACCCAGATTTACCTGAAGGTCCTCAACAGGCTGAGATCCTTCCGAGGAACGGCAGCTCTAGTGGCTCCCAAGTGGCCCAAGAGCAACTGGTTCCCTCTGATAATGGAACTGAAGCTGAGGCTGGTCCCTCTACTGAACCCAGCACTATCTCAACGGGTTCAGAAGTAGGCTGTCTTTGCTTCATCACAGAGAACCCAAAACCTTCCTCTCATGATTTTGTCTCCTTAGCGGTTAAGAAAAGATTTGGGATCTCAAAAGGCAGTATAGACTTCTTAGAAGAATACAAGTCCAAGTCAACTAGAAGACAATATGAATCGTCCTGTAAAAAGTGGGTTGCTTTCGTTAAAGCAAAAGGACCGAAAGAAATCCCAATAGACTTTTGTCTGTCCTTTATCCACCTTTTTGAACAAGGTCTGGCAGCCAACACTATAACTACGTGTAAGTCAGCCCTGACTAGACTTCTTCTATACGCCTTCCAAGTGGACCTGACGAACGAAATCTTTAACAAGATCCCGAAGGGATGTGCTAGACTTAGGCCTACAGCTCCTCCGAATCCCATTTCATGGTCCTTAGGACCTTGAGGCCTACAGCTCCTCCGAATCCCATTTCATGGTCCTTAGACAAGGTCCTAAATTATGCTTCAACCGTGAACAATGAAGATTGTTCTCTTAAGGATCTAACCCAAAAAGTTATTTTCCTGTTCGCTATAGCCTCAGGGGCTAGAGTTAGTGAAATAGTAGCCCTATCCAGAAACGAGGGCCATATTCAGTTCACAGAAGTGGGAGATCTGAATCTTTTTCCTGAACCAACCTTTATCGCCAAGAACGAGCTACCCACTAAGAGATGGGGTCCCTGGAGAATCTGCCCTCTGAAGGAAGATGTCTCTCTGTGTCCAGTAGAATGTCTAAAGGTCTATCTTCGAAGAACTTCAGACTTCAGGGGAGGACAGCTCTTTAAAGAAGAAATTTCTGGATCAAACTTATCCCTAAAATAACTGATTGCGAAGCTCACATATTTCATTAGCAGAGCAGATCCTGACGGTACACCCGCAGGTCATGATCCAAGGAAAATTGCTTCATCACTGAACTTTTTCAGTATATGGACTTTGAACGTCTTCACTCATACACTGGATGGAAGTCATCCAGAGTGTTCTACAAACATTATGCGAAGCAAGTGCACGAACTGAAGCATTATTTGTTGGCGGCAAGGTAGTGTATTAAAACCTGTCGTCTAGTATTGCGATGAACAGTGAATTGATTGGGACTATCAATTAGGGTGAAAAGGTGTGGACACCTTCCAGTGCAATACCTTTTAAGTGAGTGTCACCGTGGTGACACTAAGACTGTTCAAAATCTCAGGTGTAGAGGTGTAGAATTATACAGATAACACTTGTCGTGTGTACATTGTACACAGTGTTGATAATATAAAACATTTACAGAAAATTATATTTGAAAAATTTTATCAAATTTTCAAATTTCATAGTGGCACTAATCATTTCTTCCCTTTCAGGTAGCAAACTTTTTTGTCCAAAGTTGTATGTATAATTCCCATAATATGTTACACTTGTTATTCTATTCACTCATTTATCATAAATAAATGTCTATTAAAGTGTAATTGCGTCTTATTTCGCCCTACAATTAGCACAATAAACATAGCCAGAGTTCTCTTAGTTATTTACCTAAGTAAACCTCATATTATTGTATGCTTACAAACAATGGATATAGTTGATACTTATTGTTCCGACAACATATACAAACCGTGAGACTTTTGTATATCTAGTTGATACTTATGTTTGGTCCTACAATATATGCAAACCTTGAGACCCCTTTTTTAGTGTCTACTATAACTCTTCCCTGCAGGGGGAAGGAAGCCCTAACATTGTCCATGATTAGTGGTAATGACGTATAACGGTAACGTCATATGTCTCAATGGTCCGGATGACCATAGGAAAAAATTGTCCCAAGGTTAAGGCACCTATGAAAATCCACAGATACAGTACTTTCTAGTAATTCTCTGGTAAACTTCCATCAGGCTTGAGCCCAAAAAACGGCTTAGGCATGATTCCTCCCGAAAATACTATATCTGTAGCACCATGCTCAATGCTACAAGGAATGAGCGCCATCTTGGAGACTTGTAATAGTACGGGAGGAAGGGTAACCCTGTTAACGGATCCCCTTCTGTTTTTCGCCACTCTTCCCCCCGAAACGAAAACGCTATTCGGGGTGAAGATTGCTGTGTTGTATCAAGATATACGTCCCCTGATATTATGCGATATCCTTAAGAGAAATTTTAAGGATATTTGCGCCAGGAGTTAGAATTCTGGAGACCTAAAGGTCAATTCTCTGGGAATATCAGTGTAGCCAAATATCCCTTAGAAAGCTACCAATAGGAACCTTCCATCAGGACGACATGGCCATCTCACCCAAAAATAGATTTTTCGGTTCGCTTCAAAATCCGTTTTTTTCCCCTAACTTATGTGACTCATACACTGACGGGGTATGGTTTTCCTTTGACGTTGTTTACAAATAACAACACCAAGTGTACCTTCTTCAGATCCATACTTCTCCTTGATCATTTTGTGGTTCTTTTGTATTACGTTATTAAACAGGTCATGGAGATGCCAGATTGTAACTTGAGGTTTTTCCTCTATGCCTTTCTTTGAGGTACCAATATGAGTGAGGTGTACTGGTCACCTCTAGAGGAACCAAGGTGGTAAGGGAAAGAATAGATCCCTCTTCACTATGGACAGATATTGAGGACTGCTACCACATACACTGCAACCTTTCTCAATTGCCAAAAAACGAGAGTTCTTTACTGAAGATTGCTTTTATAACCCTCGTCTTGCCAAGATAAATAGATCTCTCCTAGAATCCTCCCATCCGTAGGGGCTAAGTGTTACTACTAGGTTTCCTGTGTAATATGTGCAAGTGCATTGAAGGGGTTGATACGGGTCAGTTGTCCTGGAGGTTATGGGGGAAATTTTAACCAGACTGCAGGTTTCTCTTGAATGCATTGACAGAGGATTCAGGTTCTCATTATTCCTTGGATGGTGTCACTCAAATGAGGAGATTATAAATTTTTGTGGAGTATGCCCAAGAGTATGTTAACATGGCAGTGTTGGTGCCCTCAATGGTAATATCACAGTATGAGTGGAGAGATGGGGTTCTCTCCTAGCAAATAAACCAGGCATTTTGCTTCTTCTTTCAGGGATGCCAGTTGCAATCTTACCATACACATCAACTTTGCTTTGTATAATCCTTGCTGTGCGATAAATTGCTTACCCCCTGTGGTGAGCGGTATTCTTTGGTACTATTCTGGAACTACACCTAGCGCTGCCAGTCTTAGCATGATCCTGTTGTTTGCAGGTTGTAAGCTCATGCTTCGAGAGGGCTTTATGCAGAAAGTTGAGCATTCTCACCACAATACATAATTGTCTTCACAAGGAAAAAAGTTCACAAAGTTTATGGGGCATCATGACAATCAACAGGCTATGGTAACAATAAGTCTAAGTATGATCCAGGATGGTTTACTTAGGGTACAGTACTATGGATATGGTTTTGGTGACTGTTAATAGCTTGTCACAGATTTAGCTCCAATAAAAAGTGCCGGAAGTTCCAAAAAGGGCTCTGGAATCACCTTGCGGGGCCTTCTTATCCTTCCCCATCCACCAGGTAAACACATGGGCTGCAAACCTTGGAGGTGATGTCTGCAAAAGTGTGAATTTCTCTAGTACAGGTGGACAGAAAACTATGTGGAAATTTAACTTTTACCAATTTGGTACTGCTTTAACAAAGCCAATAGGTTTCTCCAAGGGGGAAATCATTGCTGGGTTCCTTTCATTGAATGGTCACTTGTGTAAGCAATTTTAATGGGCAAAACACGCTAGCAAATAGTGTGGCGACCTTGCAGTTTTTTTGCGTCATTCCATAGGCTGAGGGAGGGTACAACTGAAGGATCTGGTCATGCAGTTTCATGATAAGTAAACCATTCTTTCTATCCTCTGGGTCCTTCACCTGTCCTTTTGGAACAAAGTAGTACCTCTCTTTACATTGGTTCAGCATATGTCAGGTCCTACTTTACACTGCTTATGCGAAAATAGTAGTGCGTAAGTAAAATCAGTGTTATGCCATTTTGCGCAATCTTTTTTTTTTTTTTTTTCATCTGTAGTCCTACATCTTCCAATTTCAATGAAAGATGACAAAAAATTTGGTTTAAAATGAGTGAATACATTATATGTACATACATTAATAATGAAAACACCAGTAGTATATGTGGCATAAACAGAAAACGTAAATACTGGATTTTGCATGTTTAAACGTCACTCATGAAAGGCAAAGGGAAGGGACAGCGACAATGCTCTAGCAGTACAATACCCTAGAGACTGACCATATATACATGTGATCAGTGCCCAAGCCCCCTGTCCAACCAAGCTCAGGCAATGACTGCTGATCACTCAGTAGGTAGACCTATAGACTCCCCGCACGAACTCGGTAGACATATAAGACTCCCCCCAAAGTCTCCCCCCCCCCCCATTCTTAGCTCACATGGACGGTAAGGTTGTAAACACTACACGAAACTATCAAGCTTGAGTGGGTCTCGAACCCCAGTCAAGCTTTTTGCCAGACAGGGACATTTCCAATAGACTACCACAACCCTAAATAGATAAAGATCTGTGCGACTGTTTGTTGTTTGCAGATAATTGCAATTGTCATGTTACATATAAAGTGTAAAGATATGAAAATTTCTATAAGAAACTTTATTGTATATATAGTTACACGAGGATAACAATTTGTCTATCTTTGGTCTACAATTGCTTAATTTTTTCTGACAAAACCAATTTATTACATTTATAGAATATCATCATCATAAAAGAAATATAATGGAATATACTAAAAATTAATTCGGCTTTCCATTGTAATGAGTTATTATTTTCGAACATTATTTATTACATGACAGCATTAGTGAATTTTAAACCTATTAGCCATCTTAAGAAAAAACTGATAGTGTTCATTTTCCATTTGCATATGCATGAAGTAAATCTTCAGAAAAAATATATTTTTGGTATTACGTGCTAGGCGGGATATCTTAGCAATCCATGTTTGCCAACGGTTATACTCGTATAAGCGGATGAACAACTTGGTGGAGTATTGTGAGCTTTGGGTGTGGAGGAAACCTCGATGAAGTCACTGGCAACAAGGTGAAGGATTGGATTTAAAGCGAAGGACAAAAATGTGTCTTCGGGTTTTACTCCTGATGCCTGGCGGTTGATCTTAATTAGATTAGTATGTTGTTGTTGTTGAAGATTGCCTGGCCCTTTTGGCCAGACACAGGCTTTTGCAATCTTGCAGCCCGTAGGTGTTTAGGTAGGATATATTGGGATAGGTAGTTGGGTGGGGGATATTCTGCAACATTTATTTTAGGATATTGGGATAGGTTTAGGTTGTGATGGGTTGTTTGAGAAAGGAGTGATTGACTGTGGGAAGGGGATGCCTTCCCATGAGCCCACTGGCTCCAATCTTAGTTAGAGAGAAAGAATTATAGTAGCAAGTCCGGATAGTAGGAGAGCTCGGGAAGGAGTTGAAAAGTTTATAGTTGGAGAAGTTGGTATAGGTTAGTATGGACAGGCAGGGGCCACTTGCCTTAGTTAGATAGGCACTGCGCATCACAAGGAACTGGCTATCCTTTGATGTATCTAGCCAGTGAATTCTCTATGGATATAACCAGTCATGGAAAGAGAACATGACAGAATGGTCCCAGTCCCAGGCGTTGCTGGGTGCTAAGAATCTCCCGATTTATAAATACTAAAGAAAAGTTGAAAATATGTAGTTGGAATGGTAGAACCATGAATCAGATTGGGAAATTGCAGCAAGTGGAGACTGAATTTATGAAATATAGTTTGGATATTTTAGCCCTAAGTGAAATACGTTGTAAGGGGATTGGTAAGGAAACATTAGACCAAGGCAATTTATATATCTACTCAGGAAGATCAGATGGAGTTGGAAGAGAAGGGGTAGAGGAATGATGAAACCAAGAGCAGAAAAGGCATTAACCGAGTGGAGAGCTGTAAATAGTAGATTGTTACTAGCAAATTCCAAATCAAAGCAGTGCAATATGAGTATTATAGTTTGGCATGCTCCAACAAATGATTCCCCTGTTTTGAGGCCCTTTGCGTCAATAGGCGTAGGAGGAGATGACGATGATGACGTGAATTAATACAACTAGATTAGCTTATTATACTTTATGATCTCCATAGAATAAAAAAGAAAATCCTATTCGTTTCGGCATCAGTAGTTGCTATTTTGGAATCGCTCTAAGAATCTCACGAGAAAAGATGATTATATTTTTGAAGATGTAAGAAAGTAAGGACGCACGAACTTCGCTGCCAATTAACATGGGGGAAATTGGATAGGCCTCTTCAACTTGAGAGGAGATTTCTTTGAACTTAGAGTAAAATTAATCGAACAATTTTAATGAAGAAGAACAATTGGATGTGGAAAAGGCACCCAGGGGAAATTATATAAAATGAGTTAAGGACATTAAAATACTAATAAAGATCATTTAAAACATATAACAATTCGGAATAAGAGAAAAGTATATGAAAAAAAAGACATATAAAGAATTGTTTGGCCTCGAAAAAGTAGAGACAGAAGTACAATTATTATTACAGTAAAGAATACGATATGTGAAATTAAGTATTACAGCAAGAAATTAAGGGAATATGAGTAATAAACCTTTCACATGATGAAAGTAAGCTGCTAGTTCTTATCATCACCATCTCCTACTACGTCTCTTCACGCAAAGGGCCTCGGTTAGATTTCGCCAGTCATCTCTATCTCGAGCTTTTAAATCAATACTTCGCCAGTCATCATCTACTTCACGCTTCGTAGTCCTCAGCCATGTAGGCCTGGGTCATCCAACTCTTCTATTGCCTTGTGGAGCCCTGTTGAAAGTTTGGTGATAGATTTTTATTATTTTCAGGAGTCAAAAAGGATTCACAACATATTTTAGTTTGGTGGGATTTGGTTGAGAATTAATTGAAAAATTATATCGCTAGTATATAAATTCCCCGTGTTGAAAGAAATTAAATAATAAACGGTCACTTGAGAGATATTCTATTATACCAATAGGAAGTATAAACACTTGTTTACAGTTAACATTCCAATTTTTTTTTTATTTTTTTTATTTTTTTTTTTTTTGAGATCCGTAAATCATAATTAATAGAATCTGTGATGCCCATCTGCTCATAATCGTAAAAGATCTTAACAGAATTAGGATGACCATGAATTCTGTTGCTAGTCTTCAGTAGCAAATTCATGAAACAAATGCATTGTCTAAAAAATCATAGGAAATTTAAAGAGAAGAATTCCTAATTAATCTCAAGAACATCAACTTAATTTGGTTTGGATACAAGTGATAATAATCATGACTAAATATCAATTACACCAATAACTTTGCATTTAAACAGAGGAAAAATAAGGTTCATTTGCGAAGTTAGGTAAGATAACATTAATTGGAGTTATCACTTAGCAACGGAAAGAAAGAAATACTCATAATGCCATATTAGTTAAATACAGTTGGTATCAATGCTAGACTTAATAGCCGCCTGGAACACAGGAGGCATACAGTGGGGGAATAACAGTACGGATTTCAATATCACCAAAGCTTTCCTTTAACAGAAGGAAAAGCCATATTATTAGTTAAGATCCTGAAGGTGGATGGAATAGAGAATCACTATTATTATTATTATCATTATCATTATTATTATTATTAAATGCTAAGCCACAACCCTAGTTGGAAAAGCAGGATGCTATAAGCCCAGGGGCCCCAAAAGGTAAAATAGCCTACTGAGGAAAGGAAACTAGGAAAAATAAAATATTTTAAGAATAGTAACAACATTGAAATGAATATTTCCTATATAAACAATAAAAACTTCAACAAAACAAGAGGAAGAGAAACTAGATAGAACAGTGTGCCCGAGTATACCCTCAAGCAAGAGAAGTCTAACCCAAGACAGTGGAAGACCATGGTACAGAGGCTATACCACTACCGAAGACTCGAGAACAATGGTTTGATTTTGGAGTGTCCTTCTCCTAGAAGAGCTGCTCACCATAGCTAAAGAGTCTCTTCTACCCTTACCAAGAGGAAAGTAGCCACTGAACAATTACATTGCCATAGTTAACCCCTTGGGTGAAGAAGAATTGTTTGGTAATCTCAGTGTTGTCATGTGTATGAGGACAGAGGAGAATCTGTAATGAATAGGCTAGACTATTTGGTGTCTGTGTAGGCAAAGGGAAAGAACCGTAACCAGAGAAAAGGATCCAATGTAGTACTGTCTGGCCAGTCAAAGGACCCCCTAACTTTCTAGTGGTAATATCTCGACTAACCAGCAATTATCGGATATTTATATTCTCAGTGTCATTTCGAATGTTTGTTTGTGTACCTGTTAACCCTTCTTCTCGAGCAATATCGCAGAGTGAGTTCATAAACTGTTACATACATTTCTGTTGCTGTGACTTCAATCCAGAAAAGAAATAGACAAAGAAGTAATTATAGGTTAATTCAATATATATATATATATATATATATATATATATATATATATATATATATATATATATATATATATATTGGGCTCAGCCATGTCGTCCTGATGGAAGGTTCCTTTAAGCAGCTTTCTAAGGATATTTGGCTACAGTGATACTCCAAGAGAATTGACCACAGATCTCCAGAATTCTAACTCCTGGTGCAAGTATCCTTAATATAACTCTTAAGGATATCACATAATATCAGGGGAAGTATTTCTTGATACGACACACAGCAATGATCACCACAAATAGAGTTTTCGCTTTGAGGGGGAAGAGTGGCAAAATTGAAGGGGAGCCGTTATCAAGGTTACCCGGTGGATCCCCTCCCGGTACCACCACGGCGAACTATTGTTTTTGTAGTAGCGAATTAAGCACGGTGTTTCTCCCACTTGCTCTCGGTGTTGATACTCTCATAAAGAATTATTACAATGCAATTTCCAGCATCTTCATCCTCTGGAAAGTTGAGTATTTTATCTTTCCTGTGTATAATTTTTGGCTCCCCTCTCACATTTAAATTAGCATAATTTAATGTGTTTAGTGGAGCAGAGCCAGCACTGGAGGCGGCCATTTTGGACCGCTTTCGTACGCCATAAATGCTTTATTTAGTTAGTAGTACGACATTCCCGGTATTTAGCTCTAATGAAATTCTAGCTATTTAGGCAAATTATATTAGTGAAGATAAGATTTACATATGTAATATTTCCTCTTCTGATAAAAGTTTCGATCATATACGGTAGGGCCTCGGTGGTATTAGCATAGCCGAGATCCCTACTCGAGTTAGGCTAGCATAACGCATTTTAGTATACTTTAGTAACGTTATCCCCGTTTATCCTCTCGTATCGTTTTATTAATTCAATCGGAGATAGAATATCTCCTAGAATTACTATCATAATTCGATACTAGTCTCTTTTAGAGAAATGAGGATAAACCCTTCCTTCCCCCTGAGTGCCGCCACCAGGCGGCAACCCTATTTTTCGTTTTGCCATAGAGTAGTGTACTCCGGTTTGACTGAGATAGTGTTTCTGTCCATCCTCTTTGCCGGTGAGTATCCTGGCTTTGAAATACAACAGTAACTCAGGGTATTCAGTCTTGTTGCCGGCAACGCTACCGATGGGGGATTAGTCATTTCCCTGCCGGTTACACCGTTGCCGGCATAGGAAGTCTGACTTCCTTAGTCCACAGCTGAAAGTGTTAGTACAATTGCCTCCACCGTTCTCCCTTGTGGACTAGAAGACATGTCTTATATCCGGTAATGTCTTCGGCTAAGGAATCGTTATTCCTCTGCTGCCCAAGACGGCACCGGCATAGGAAACTACGTTTCCTTGATTTGCAGATGAAAGCAGGAGGCTTACCTGCCGCCTTCTTTCTATGCAAAATATAAGACCCTTTCCTTTCCCCCTTCTGTCCTTTAGTGACGGCCTAGGTGTCACAACCCCTCTGGCCGGTATTCTACAATCACCCCGCTTGCCGGGCTGATTACGATGCCGGCCGGGGTCCTACAAAGGCGGTTAATTGCCACTTCGTCCTTCCCCCTATCGGAAGCAAGGCTCCGGGAAAGGTTGAGCCTGCCATGATGGCTGCCGGTGGGAGACCCATTACAACTTTGAGTATTCTTCAGTCCTCCCTTGGACTGCTATCCACAAACCCTGTAACCGGCAGTGCAACCGGCAACAGATATTGTGGTTGGATGGAAGCTAGAATTATTACATTCTCTCCCCTTCCATTTGAATCCTCATTCTGGAAAGAAGGCAGTAGAGACAGTAGTCCCTACAACCCTAATTATTGTACTAAACTCTAATAATACGGTAGTCCCTCTCTCCATTCTTTCTCTCTCTCTGCTGGCTAGTGCCGCCAGGTACTAGCCTAGCCCGGTAGTATACCGGCAGAACTACAGTATAAGATTATACAGTAGCCATTATTCCTTCAGTATAGCAAATACAGCAGTTAGAAAACTACAGTATATAACATACAGTAGTATGATATTCCAACATACTCTGTGTATCCTTTCACAGTCCATTATTGAGACTGCTAAGTAAATGTTGAGGTGAAGCATTCCTTCAACATTTTGATGTATCCTAGATCATCGGAACACAAAATATTTTACCCTACCGTATTAATATTTCACTTGTGGGGGAGTTAGTGCAGGTATACACTGACTTCAGCTCTAAGAACTAGAGCTAGTCCACCCTGTATTTCCCTAATAAGGAAATTTTAAAATATTAATATTGAGGGAGGTCACATCAATTGCCTGGACAGGAAACACAGATGTGTCTTTCCTATTTCCTTTCTAGCTTATTATCCTAAGCTATAATTATAATAATGATTACTATTTAATACATGTGAATATATTTATCAGTATGATAAATTACCCCATACTCATTTCACTCTTTCTTTCCTTACAGGAGGAGGCTAAGGTGAAGTGCGCAGTTATGTACTGCAACCCCAAAAGCAGAGACTTTTGTGGCCACAAGATGTGCACGGTCGATCCGAAGGGTTGCACCGTCTGCTCGGCCTTGATGTCCAAGGGTTTTGGTGATCCCAAAATGGCAGAGTCGAGGGATACTGCGAGGGAAACGCTTCACAGGTGGGTAAGAGGGTTTCAGAAGAACTCTCCAGGACCTTACCTACCAAGTGAAACGATGAGAAGCCTTCTGTTCCCTAAGGCAACATCCGACGCGGTTTTGCCTCAGGCACAGGTCAAGCCTCCCTTCATACAACTGACGATAGAGGCTGACATTAACAAGGCTTTAGAAGGCATGGACATCCATCAGGAAAGGATGTCAGAGGTGTCCTCGGACACCGAAAAGGATCTTCTTCAAGAAGACCCTGAAGAAGAGGTGGCCCAGCCACCCGAGGAGGAAGAATGATCCGTATCGACAGTGATGGAAGCCTCTCTACTGTCTGTGACGGCATATCAACCTGTGCCGTCAACCTCTTCGGCCCCAACCCCTCAACAGGACCCGCTGTTATCCGAGGGCGAAGCGCTCATGGCGCAGATCCAAATGATGATGGAAACTATGCGCAAGGAACAGCAAGAGATGAGAAGGGAAGTCAGGGAAGTTTACCGCTCAGCCTATTTTAGCGGCTCCCACAAGCAGCCCAAAGTCTCTGAATTACCCCAATGCTCCGAAACCAACCCCTGGAGGTATGCAGAGATCATGCCCATGATGAATGGGAAACTCTACGTCTCTGAGAAGATAGGGGCCATATCCCTTGACGATCTCTAATTCTGGCCGAACATTTTGGCTTACCCGGAATGCTTCGCGAGATTGAAGAACAAATATGAGTCTAAAGAAGAGAGGGAACCTAAGGAGGTCATGGTCTTTGATCATGATAAGGCACAGGCTCTCTTGACGAGAAGCCTGAAGAAAGCTGGCCATACAAATTCGAAGGTTTCTGCTTTGAGCAAGAGGCACCCTACCTTCCTTGCTCCTTCCTCCAGAGCTTTTCCGTTTACGGCTAGGTCTCTCCACTGCGTACTAAAAGCAGTTGATGCGGGCAAACCATGCCCTACGCTAGAGGAGTGTAAACCATTGTCTCTAGCCCTGCCTACCGACGAGAAGGATTGGAATGAGGAGGTCCATGTAACCTTCTCAATCTCGAAACTGGATCCAGATATAGCAGGACAGCAGTTCAACGAGAACCTTCCGAAGTTGTTAGAACATCTTCTGCGAAGGGAGCAGGAGACAAAAGAGAGACTAGCCGCCTCTCTGACTCTCCAGAACTGCATGGAGATGTGCGCAGGCATCTCAAGTACCCCAGATATGTACACGGTCCTAGCCAAGAAGCACATGGCTACCCTAGTAAAGGACATGTACTCTTTCGTGAAGGCCAGGAGGGCCTGTAGAGAGCATGTGTTTGCCAATACAATGGTCAAGCACGAGCCCAGGAAGTTGATTACTTTATGTATCTGGGGCAAGGACCTTTTCCCAAAGGAAGTAGTCCAAGAGGTAGTTGCTAAAGCTGCCACAGAGAATAGGAACCTTCTCCAAAAGTGGGGCATGTCTTCCAAGAGGAAATCATCCTCTGACGCTGGTCCCCAACCCAAGAACAGGAAGACGAAGAAGCCACGAGTGCCTCGTAGACCTGCACAGCATCCCACTATTACCATGATAACAGTGCCCCAAATGGTTGCCCAGCCGCAAACCACATTCCAGATGGTGCCTCAGCCGTTAGTAGCTCAGTCACCAGCCTTTAACCCAGGCTTTGAGAGGCACACCACTACCTTTCGCCCTAAAGGTAGAGGATCTAGAAGAGGCTCCTCAAGAAACCCTTCAAGGGGTAGAGATGGACGTGGTCAGAGTAACAAACCCTCCGGATCATCTAAGCAATGAGATGCTCCAGGTAGGAGGAAGACTCAGGGTGGAAATGGAACAAAACTCCACCTTCCTTGCCTCAATTCTTCCAACACTCCACCCCCTTCTTGGAAGAATATACCTTAGAACTCTTGAACAAAAAGGTTATAAGGAAATCAAAGTCGATCAAATTCCAGGGAAGGCTGTTTTGTATTCCCAAGAAAGACTCGGACAAACTCAGTGTCATTCTAGACTTTTGTCTCCACTAAAGTTCATCGAGAACAACAAGTTCCGGATGTTAACCTTACAACACATAAGGACCCTGTTACCAAAAGTGGCGTACACAGTCTCAATAGACCTGGCAGATGCTTACGAGCACCTTCCAGTCAGCCGCCCCCTCTCCTCTTACCTAGGATTCAAACTACAGAAGACAAAGTATGTCTTCACAGCCATGCCCTTTGGACTAAACATAGCCCCAAGGATATTCACAAAACTTGCGGACACAGTCGTACAACAGCTACGCTCAGAAGGCATTCAGGTAGCAGCATACCTGGATGACTGGCTGGTGTGGGCAGCATCCAAGACTGCTTGTCTGCAGGCAGCCACGAAGGTGATCCAGTTCCTGGACCATCTGGGCTTCAAAATCAACTACAAGAAGTCTCTCCTCTCTCCAGCTCAAGAGTTTCAATGGTTGGGAATCCATTGGAACTTGCAGTCACACCGCCTCTCCATTCCACCAAAGAAGAGGAGAGAGATTGCGGGTTCTGTCAAGAGACTACTGAAATCCAACAAGATTTAAAGACGCCAACAGGAAAGAGTACTGGGCTCTCTCCAGTTCGCAGCAGTAACAGACCCAGTGCTGGAAGCACAACTGAAGGATGCGTCAGGAGTCTGGAGAAGATACGCATCAAACGTTCAAAGAGATCAACAGAGATCGACACCGACCTTACTGCGATCGCTTCTGAGGCCGTGGTCAAAGGTCAAGAGCCTAGCAAGGACAATTCCCTTACAACCACCTCAAGCGTCAGTAGTCATCCACACAGATGCCTCACTGGAAGGATGGGGAGGTCATTCACATCAGGAAAGTACAAGGGAACTGGTCACACCAGTTCAAGACCTTTCACATCAACATTCTGGAAGCCATGGCAGTCTTCCTAACGTTGAAGAAACTATCTCCTCACAGATCAGCCCACGTCAAGTTGGTCTTGGACAGCGAGGTGATAGTGAAATATCTGAACCGACAAGGCTCGAGATCGCCATACATCAATCACGTGATGTTGGCCATCTTTCACTTGGGGAGAAAGAAAAGATGTCACTTATCAGCAGTTCACCTACAAGGATTCCGCAATGTGACAGCGGACGCTCTATCCAGGCAAAAACCAATAGTCAGAATGGTCCCTAGATGCAGACTCATTCTCCTTCATCTTGGAAAAAGTCCCGGAACTGCAGATCGACCTCTTCGCAACGAGCGACACAAGAAATTACCTCGATATGTTGCCCATACGAGGACCCTTGGGCAGAAGTGACGGACGCTATGTCCCTCGATGGGAGCAGATGGAATCATATCTATCTGTTCCCTCCAGCAAATCTCCTGCTGAAGGTCCTCAACAAGCTGAGATCCTTCAAGGGGACAGCAGCAGTAGTGGCCCCCAAATGGCCCTAGAGCAATTGGTTCCCTCTAGTGATAGAACTGAAGCCGAGGCTGTTTCCCCTACCGAACCCAGTTCTATCCCAACTGGTTCAGAAGTCGACTGTCTCGCTTCATCATTGAGAACTCGAAACCTAAATTTCATGATTTTCTCGCCTTAGCAGCCAAGAAAAGGTTCGGGATCTCAAGACAACATAGACTTTATAGAAGAATACAAGTCAAAGTCAACCAGAAGACAATATGAATCATCTTGGAAGAAGTGGGTCTCCTTTGTCAAAGCAAACAGGCTGGCAGAAATCTCGATAGACTTCTTCCTTTCCTTCTTCATCCACCTTCATGAGCAAGGCCTGGCTTCCACCATGGTAACTACGTGTAAGTCAGCTTTGACTAGACCTCTTCTCTACGCCTTCCAGGTGGACCTGTCGAACGAATTCTTCAATAAGATTCTGAATGCGTGCGCTAGATTTAAACCACCAACCCCCAAAAGCCCATATCATGGTCTTTGGACAAAGTCTTGTACTATGCTTCGAACTTGAACAACAACGATTGTACCCTAAAGATCTAACACAGAAAGTGATATTCTTATTCGCTATAGCCTCAGGGGCTAGAGTTAGTGAAATAGTGTCCCTATCTAGAAACGAGGGCCATATTCAGTTCACAGAAGGAGAACTGAATCTCTTTCCCGATTCTACCTTTCTCGCCAAAAACGAGCTGCCCACCAAAAGGTAGGCCTCTTCCTAGGCAAAAAGAACCTCATGATCAAACTTATCCCTAAAACAACTGAGTGCAAAACTCACCTACTTTATGCGCAGAGCGGATCCTGACAGTACACCCGCAGGTCACGATCTTAGAAAATTTGCGTCCTCACTGAACTTCTTTCAGCATATGGACTTTGATGGACTGCTCATATACTGGTTGGAAATCCTCTAGAGTCTTTTATAAACATTACGCAAAGCAAGCGTATGAAATAGAACACTTTGTGGTGGCGGTGGGTAGTGTTATAAAACCTGTCGTTTAGTGCTGCGATGAACAGTGAACTGTTTGTAACTTAACAGTATACAGGGTGAACAGGTATTAGCATCTTTTAGTGTAATACCTGTTAGTGGAGATCATTATAGTGAATCTCGGACTGTTCTACATCTAACCAATAACACCAGTGCCATGTGAACATTCGTACACAGTGTTAAGACGTATCCAATATCTAAGTGAAATCAATCTGATAATTTCACAATACTGAGTGGCACCTGTGATTAACCCATACATGTATTTCTTCCCTTACAGGTTACAAATATATATATACCTTGAAGATGTTGAATTTTTTAAAGATTCTATTTATAATACATTTGTTGTATTTATTTTTGTCTATACAAATAAATACATGAAATGTATTTGCGTCTTATTCGCCCTACATGAAATCGAATAAATATTCCAGAGCCTTTTATTTTCCTAGAAGTAAAAATACTTGTCAGTATACCTCTGTAAGAACAACCTGGTAATCACTAAAAAGTTCCACCTTGATCCTACGTAATACAAATTTGACGCTCTATAGTCGGTATCGACAATTTCCCTGCAGGGGGCAGGAAGCCCTAAGTTAGTTCCAATACTAGTGGATATGACAAATAACGGTAATTTCATATATATATATATTTGGTCTGGGAGACCATATATATTTGGTCTGGGAGACCATATAAAGAACTGAGTCAAAGTAAAGGCACTTATACAAACCCACAGATATAGTACTTTCAAGTAATTCTCTGGTAAACTTCCATCAGGACAACATGGCTGAGCCCAAAAAACAGATTTTGAGCAAAGCGAAAAATCTATTTTTGGGTGATATGGCCATGTCGTCCTGATGGATCCTCCCTCCTTTCTAAAAAGGAGTATACATCTATGTAACAAGTCCCCACCCGAAACTACTCTATCTGCAGCCATCCATGCTTAATTGCAACAAAGAATAGTTCGCCATGGTGGTACCGGGAGGGGATCCACCGGGTAACCTTGATAACGGCTCCCCTTCAATTTTGCCACTTTTCCCCCTCAAAGCGAAAACTCTATTCGGGGTGAAGATTGCTATGTGTTGTATCAAGAAATACGTCCCCTGATATCATGCGATATCCTTAAGAGTTATATTAAAGATACTCGTGCCAGGAGTTAGAATTCTGGAGACCTGTGGTCAATTCCCTGGGAGTATCACTGTAGCCAAATATCCCTTAGAAAGCTGCTTAAAGGAACCTTCCATCAGGACGACATGGCCATATCACCCAAAAATAGATTTTTCGCTTTGCTCAAAATCCAGTATATATATATATATATATATATATATATATATATATATATATATATATATATATATACATATATATATATGTATATATATATATATATATATATATATATATACACACACACAAGCTTTCATATCTCTGACCTAGAATATTCTTAGAAGTAGCTAATTCCTATATAAGCGGCCCCAGGGCTGCATAGCAGCAGAAGAGACCTGATAGGTCTCGTGAAAGAGCCATCCCCTCCCCTCTCTCTCTCCAAGTGCCTCTGGAGTGATTTTGTGCCCTAGCGTATAATGTGTGTTAAAACCTTGCTGATAATTATCCTGGTGATTTTAAATTTGTGTTGTGGTGAGTGTTAGTATTGTGTAAATCTTTGTAACTGGCCCAGGGAGAGTTATGTACAAACGTGAGGTATAGTTGTAACGTTACCTGGTTAACTTTGCATGAGCTAAATACGGAAGTTTATTAGTTACTTTATGTAATTTCTTTAATAAGTGTCAAGACTAATTAATTGTGCAAAATTTGATGTAAGTGAAACTAGTAATTGTATAGTTTTCATAAGTATCTATTTTTTAATCTAAGGCTTTTATGCAGATTTAAAATTTCGAGTCAAGTAATTATATAATTTTCAGAGAGTAACATTTTTTGTCTTAATCTAAGTTTTGTTCAGACATAATATTTCAAGGGATTTATTTTTATATATGTTAATTATTTCAGTGTTGTAATTATATAGAATATATATATTTATGTAAAGTATTATTTCAATCACCAGTGTTTATTTCATACTCTCTCGTATATTGTTAATGAATCGAAGTAAGTTGTTGTTTGAATAGATCGTAATAATAATTACCCAGTTTTGTTATAAGTGTACTTAAGAGACATTTGGATATTCAGTGTTTTTGTATATTGCTGTTTGGGAGTTATATAACTGGGTCATATCTCGGGTATTAATATTTTCAAGTGTAATGGATTAATGTTAAAACAAACAGGTGAGTTTGGAATTCGAGAGGTTGTATGGCTTGCTAGCTGTAATGTATATAATATTATGTATCAGTTTCCAGACACTGGACCATAGTATAATATATTTTTGGTGCCCAGACCCTTATGATTGAGCGAGTCTGTTTTAACTATTGGTGACAACATGGCCATGTTTTGATTAATGGTTGGAACAATATAGTGTTGATAGGACCCTGTGTAATGTTAGGATATTTTTTTTTTTTGTGAGGTATTGAATATTGTAAAGTACAAGATGGCACAGTTTGATATCCAAATGTTTTTGAATAACCCTAATGTTCAGGAATTGTCAGAGGCTAATGTAACTAAAGCTCAGTGGCTCTCTATTTTAATGGCATGTGGTGGTCATGCAACAAGTGGAATGACTAAATCCCAAATCAAGTGTGTAGCCTTAGAAGCGTTGATAAACTGTGGAATATTGTCAGAACAAAATATTGTAGCAGCTCGTAAACTATTGGAGAGGGCTGAAGAAGAATTTTAGTAAAGCAAAGACCAGATAACCCACAAACTAAAGGGATGAATGCAAAAAGCATTTCAGAGGCTGAGATTCGATGTATTGCAGCAGAGGAGAATTTGATTAAGTTGAAGATGGAAGCAAGACGGGAAGAAGGAACCAGAGAGATCACAAGGCACGCGAAGGATATGGAAGCAACAAGGGAAGAAAGACAGGCAGAAGAAGCATGACATGCGAAGGAAAGGGAAGCAACAAGGGAAGAAAGACAGGCGGAAGAAGCACAACATGTGAAGGAATTTGAACTGTTGAATGCTCGTGCAAGGTTGGCAACTCAGATGTTTGATGTGCTAAATGCACAGATGTTGATCCCGAAATTCGCAGAAGCAGCTCCCGATGAGTTCTTCGATCATTTTGAAATGATGGAGTCGCCAGAAGGCAAATGGCCTGTACTAGAGCAGAGCGTTCTTATTGGGAAAAGCTGCAGTGCTTATTTATCTTTATCTCAGGACCCGAGATAGGAGTATCAAGAAGTAAAGAAGAGCATGCTGCAGGTGTACCAGATGACCCCTGAATATTATAAGGATAATTTTCGAAGTTTGAGGGAGGACGAAAAAGGGACTTCCCTGGATTACGCTTATAAGGTACGATGATGTTTTGAAAGACAGATAAAGGCTGCTAACGGGAGGGAGATGGCTGATTCAAAAGAATTGAGAGTACTAGAACAATATCTATGAGGAATTCGTGAACATAATTGAATGTACTTAAGAGAGGTGAAGAAACTTGATAAAGCCGCTTCGCTGAGTGAAGATATAAGTATTGTTAGTCGTAAACCCACCTCGGGTATAAAGTTTCAACTGTCGTTCCGACCAAGTGTCAAGTATTCGCTGAACCATGGAAACCAGTTCAGTAATAACTATGTGAACAAGTTCAATAGTTACAGCGGAAGTAGCACTGGTACTGTTCCTGGGCAGAATGTGATAGTACCACAGCAACAATCGTCGAATCATCTTCCTTCAAGTATCGTGAAAGATACGCAGAAGGTTGATATTGTTTGATTTGTGTGGCAAGAGAGGCCATATCAGTAAGGAATGTTGGTCAAACTAACCAAAAGCAGTCGCCCAAGTGATTAAGGATAATTCGACTTCACAGAATGCAAAGACAAAGAAACAATGGGTAAAGAAAGAAGAGGAAAATAAACCAGCCAACGTTTACACAACGAACAGGACATACCCAAACAGCATGGATACCTTTAAACCATATATTTATGAGGATATGTTAGGAGCAATAGACGGGAGTGAGCGAACCCCTATCAAGATATTGTGCGACACAGGTTGCAACCAGTGTGGTGATTCGAGGAGTATACCCATTGGTGGAATAGTTTCTCACTGGAGAGACTGTTATTTTAAAGTGAATAGGAGGTGAAGAGGTTACCCATATTTGCCATTTGAAACTGTCAGGCGAGTTGGTGACAGGTAATCTTGATTTTATGGTAAAGGATTCATTAGCAGTCGGAGGAGTAGACGTCCTGCAGAGTAATTAGGTTAGTGGAACGCCATTTGTGCCTTGTCCCATTGTAACGGAGAAACCATTGAAGTATAGTCTTACGACTGAACTCGAGAAGGACTACCTAGATCTGTTTCCTAGTTGTGTGACGACTAGGAGTATGATGAAGTGGCTGCTGAAGAAAAAAAAGAAAAAACTTGGAGGATTTGTTTTCCAAAGAACAGGATTCCCTTGATGGTATGCAAAAAGAGAACTCCCGAGTAAGACCGAGCGAAGAGGAACGGCCGACGAGTGGACAAGAAACCAAAGAAGAAATGGAGCTAGAAGAAACAGAAAACTCGGCGTTAGGAGTAGGACAAGCGTGTAGTAAAAGGCTGATAGAAGGGCAACAGAAGTATGTAACGTTAACAGAGTTATTTCTTCGATGTGGTGGACGAGGCGGAGGCACAGTAGTCTCCGACATGTTATTATCCTAAGGATGGGTAACTTATGAGGAAGCATAGACCAGACCCGACAATATCCTTGGGAATGCCGAATGGGGGATATACCGTCAGATATTGATTTCTGCACCTTTGAGAAAATAGGTGAACGCCGTAGCGCACAAGACGGGACATACGGGGATAAGGGAAATGACGGAGAAGATTATGAAAAAATTTTTATGGCCTGGCATGCATTAGGATATGAGCCAGTTTTGCCATGCATGTCACGTATGTCAGATGGCTGGAAAGCCAAACGAGTACATTAAGAAAGCTACCTTACACCCGTAAGAAATGCGAGGAGAACCCTTCAGTAAGGTAATGGTAGTCATTGTGGGACCTTTACCAAGGACGAAAAAAGGTCACGAATATATGTTAATCTTGATGTCCAGTGACAAGATACCAAGAAGCCATACCTGCCAGGAACATTGGTGCCAAGATAATCGCCGAGAAGTTACTAGACTTTTTTATTAAGTTTGGTATTCCGGAAATTGTTCAAAGTGACCGAGGAACGAATTTCATGTCAAAACTGATTCAGGACATTGAAACTGTTGGATGTGAAACAACAACAATCGACTGCTTATCATCCGGAAACCCAAGGTGCAACGAAACTGGGAATGAATGGGATATCGGACTACCATTGATGTTATTTAAGGTACATAATGCTGATCAAGAAAACATGGGATGCAGCCCGAACGAAATGGTATTTGGACGAGAATTATGAGGACCGATTAAAATTTTAGCAGTAAAATGGAAGGGCCGAGAGGAAATGGATGGAGAATATGTCGAGAAGTTGAGGAAAAGAATTGGCGAGATAAGGAAATTTTCCCTAGAAATCCTTATGAGGGGTCAAGAAAAAATGTAAAAAAAAGTTTGTTATGAAAAGTAAGGACAGACAGTTATTGGTAGGACAACAGGTGCTGGTTTTCTTGCCCGTAAGGAGATTCTCACTCACCAAGAAGTTCCAAGGACCATTCAAGATTTTGCAGAAAATTAGTGACCGGACCTACATTATTGAAACCCCAGGAAGAAGAAAAAGTCATAGGAAAGTACATGTTAACCCACTGAAACCCTACTAAAGCAAAAATGAGACCGAAGCTTCAGAGGTGTGTATGGCACAAACCATACCATTCACGGAAGACGACAACGGATATGAGGCAGGGACGGTATCAAAGTGAATGATTCTTCTATCTTTGGAACTAGTAAGAGGAATTAATTCATTTGAACCAGGAGCAACAAGAGGAATTAAGCCGATTAATTGGAAGTTTCCCTGAAATTGTCTCGGACGTCCCGAAACGAACCAATCTGACAAAGCATGAGATACACCTCAAAACAACGGAAAGACCGTGGACTATTTGTTACAAAACGGATTTGCCGAACCAAGTTCCAGCCCTTACAGTTCTCTATGATTGCTTGTGGAAAAAAACGGATGGATCTTTCAGGATGTGTACTGACTACCAAAAGTTGAATTCGATCAGTGTGGCCAATTATTATCCATTGCCGCTAATCGATTAACTAATTGACAATATAGGACAAGCGAGGTTCGTCTCCAAGATCAACTTTTTAAAGGGCTATCATCAAATTCCTCTGGACGACAATGCAAAATTTTTATCAGGTTTTTTAACCCCGTTTGGGGTATATCAATACACCAACATGCCATTTGGTCTAATGAACACCCCGCTACTTTTCAAAGTGTGATGCATATATATCGACAATATTGTGGTATATTCATCAACCTATGAAGAACATCTCCGAATCCTGAAGATGGTATTTCAAAAGTTGCGAGGAGCGTACCTGACGATTAACCTGGAGAAGAGGGAGATTGGAAAGGCAATGGTTCCGTACTTTGGATTTGAAGTAGGAAGAGGACTAATCTCCCTGGTAACCGCTAATGATAAAGGAATTGGGAAAGCATCACCCCCACAACGAGGAAGCGGTTACAACGTTTCTTAGGGATGGCAGGATTCTACCGACGTTTTTGCCCAAACTTTTCGGCTGTGGTCGCTCCCTTGACGGGTTTGACTAGCCCCAAGAAAAATTTGTATGAACCAGCGAGTCCCAGGAATCCTTCGATAGGATAAAGGCCATATTAACTTAGAAAGCGATACTGCGAGCACCTGATTTCAACAAGAAATTCCTTATTCAAGTGGATGCATCGGATAATGGGATTGGAGATGTCTTATTGCAAAAAGACAAGGAAGGAATTCTTCATCCGTTATTTTTAATGTTGTCGAAGCTGGAGTAACATCAGCGAACCTACTCGACAGTTAAAAAAAGGAACTGTTAGCGTTAGTTAGAGCGATAAAATAAATTTAAGGTCTGTGAATCTACCACAAAATGAAGAAATTAGTGTAGTTGGATCATAATCCTTTAAATTTTGTTAATAAGAGGAATAATAATGATCAAGTTCAACTAGGTGGTCATTATGTTTGCAACCGTATTGTATTAATGTAAAGCATATATCAGGTAAAGATAACATGGTTGCAGATTATTCATCGCGGCCTGAATTTATAGATTAACCCTGGATAGGTACGCTCCTCGGACACCCCTTTAAGGGTATACTCGGTCGCGCGCGACCCCGACTCCGAAAAAAATTCAAGAAAAATTTAGTTATGCATCAATCTGTATTGTTTGACTTGCTAAAAATACTACAAAGAATGCTCAAAACTACTGAAAATATAAATGATACCCATCTACAAAATAACTATTTATTGGAAATATATTAAAAATTTAAGTATACAAAAAAAAGACGACGTAAATATTCACAAAAAATAGAAATATACATATACACATAAATCCTTTTAGGGACACCTTCTTAGATGGCAAAGCAACAGCGTGTAATTGCTGGAAATGAGTTGGACCCATAGAAGTCAAGATCTGAAATGAGAAAAAAAGGGTAACTTATTTGGCCAAAAAAATTTGTCCAAATTTTATGAATTTTTTTGGGTACCCAAATGAAATAGGAAGAGGCTAATTTTTTTATAGAATAAACTCATATTATCCTAGAACAGAAATACATAATAAAATCTGCACTAAGATGTAATTTACTGTTATATCAGGGGCGAAATCTAAAGGTCATTTTTTGACGGCCTAGTTTCACAATGTAAATTTCTTATGAAAATCATTTTATCTCCTATAAAATATGATATTTATGCATTAAAATATACCAAAATATCACGAATTCTATACAGAACAAGAATATATAGAGATATGCCAACTTACCTTTCGGGTATGTCAACAAAATGGCCGCAGACAGCAACAACTCTTACAGCCCAATCTACCACTTGAAATGAAGAATGGGGTTGCAAACTCCATATTATCATCAAAATCTCTTTTTAACTCCATTAGAAGTGTGTTGATGACATCCATGCCGAGGGAATACGGCCTGCTGGCCATTATTGAAGATAAATTCAAAATAAATGGAAAAAAATCAAATTTGCAAAAAATTAAAAAAATTCAGAAATTAGCATTTGAGGGAAAATGGACCTCATGGCAATATATGGCATCTAAGCCAAAACCAATGTCATGCAAGTGGTAGACACACCATCCATCCACACTTTCCAACTATAAAGAACCAAACAAGTATCAACACTGTTCGACAATTTATAATTATGTAATAACTTTGCTGTTTGATCAGTTACCCCTATAAAGGTATGTCAGGGTCGAGGTCGACTCCTGGGGGGGGGGGGGTAAAAAAACGGGGAAGGAGGGAAGTTAGACGAAAATCAGTCCTAAAGCAGACAATGGCATGTAGACTTGCAGGTCGATCACTTCCATATTCGAGACAGCTGATGATTTATGGGGAAAAAACAGGTTTTGAAAATGCTGTAGGGGTCGCATACGACCCATCATACCTTTCCAGGGTTAAGGCCTAGAAGTAATAATCTTTTCTGGTGGGAGATATCTTAAAAAGCTAGTCTAGTTTAGAGTAAATAAAGTACTCGGGTATTTTATTTGTTTTCATATGTGCATTGAAGAGGTGAATAGCCAGCTCATAAGGTGACTTTCTCTCATGTAGGTATAAGTTTGTGTGTAAATTACGTAAGACTTTCGTCGATAATTTCATTGTATTCTTCATTCAAGTCAGTATATGTAAATTTAAGTTATTTTTAAGAATTAACTTTTTATTTCATGTATTTTGTTACGAAGTCTTACATAACCTGTTTTAAGAGTGTTATATGATCCATACAAGATATAAACAAGGGCATATGTAAATCATTTCATATATTTTCCTGAGGTATTGCATCATGTTTGTGAGAAAATATGCAATATTATATTTGCCACGTATTTTGGAAGGCTCTCGAAAATACTAGTGTTAGATTTTATCATTTTTTTTTTATTTTGAGGGCAAAGGTGGGCAGAGCTAGCTGAGAGAGAGTCGTCTCATTGTTTCACATGATCGTACATAGAAACAACATTTCTCTTTTTTGTATATATTATCCTTTGTATCTTCGCTCTCCCCTCGCACTGACAGCAACTTGCATGAACCTGTCTGCCTATTTCTCATTGTTAACTGTTAACAGAACTGGTTGCCGGTTGGACAAGAAATAGCATGTTGTATTTTGTGACCTTCATGCTAGGACCTAGTGTGTATATATACTCGATGTGTCTATAATAAAGTTCTCAGTTGCTTTCATGCCGCTTTTGAGTCACAACCTACTCTTGGCTCGTTACATTGGTGACCCCAGAAGTCGACTCGCTCTCCCGCCTTCCACCCACCCTCACTGTTACTATGGCTGCCCCATTGAAACTTTCGTCGTTCACCAGCGGAGAGGCAACGGGACCCCCAGTCTTCGCCAAATTCAGACGTCTGGCACTGGATCAATTGGCAGCCGCCAAACAGACATTTGCCGTAATGGAAGAAATGGGCCTTAGCCAAAAGGCCTCCAGCCCATGGTCGTCACCCTTACACATCGTCCTGAAGAAAGACGGCTCCCTCCGTCCGTGTGGGGATTATAGGCACCTGAACATGCAAACAGAACCGGATCACTACCCCCTCCCAAATATCACCGGCGTGACCTCTTGTCTGCACAAAGCGAAGGTTTTCTCCACCCTCGACCTCCTGAAGGGGTATTATCAGGTGCCTAAGAACCCAGAAGACATCCACAAGACCACCATCACCACTCCCTTCAGTACATACACATACACCTTCAATTACTCCTGTTTTGGCCTTCATAATGCTAGGGCCAGTTTTCAAAGTCTCATGGATGGCATCTTAGGGGACCTCCCCCTTCTCTATATGTTACGTGGACATGCTTGTGTTCTCTTCCTCAAAAGAGGAACATCTCCGTCACCTGCGCATCGTGCTCGACCGCCTAGAATAAAACAGCCTTGTAATTCCGTACGACTAGTGTACCTTTGGCGTCAACGAAGTGTCGTTCTTAGGGCACCACATCACTCCTAAAGGAGTCCATCCCCTCTCTGAGAAGATAGCAGCCGTTCAGAAATTCCCCACGCCCTCGACAGTCAAAGCCCTGCAGGAATTCTTGGGCATGATCAACTATTATTACCGTTTTCTGCCAGCCATTGCCGCTACTCTTGCTCCCCTCTACGCCTCCCTCAAGGGCAAGCCAAAAGACCTGAAGTGGGGTC
>NC_090750.1:95924378-95934378 GCF_036898095.1 Palaemon carinicauda
CACATTTCTTCGCGGTTGCCCCGAATCTGAAGTGGTAGTAGCAAAACTGCGGTGGATGGGAGGTAGTAAGTGGCTGTAGAAGTCGTTCGTTGGGGCGCGAGCGATTGGTGGGTGGTGGGCGGCTTTGTCGCCGCTTCGGCACATCACGGGGTAGGCGTGTATGTCCTACGGCATTCATGTCAGCTTCGGTGTATGTTGAATAGGCATCCTCGTCGTCAGGGGTGGAGGCGTTGATGGAGGTCTTGAAGTGGCTGTCCATAAGGGCGTCGGCTTTGGTCATCAAGTCCTTTATGGGTAAACTATCGACATCGGGTATGGCAGCGCGCACAGGTTCAGGTAAACGGCGTATCCAAAGGGCACGGAGTAGGTTCACCTCACGAGGAGAGCCGTCTGCGGCAGGTTGAAGGCGAGCGATACTGGTCATTTCCCTGAGGGCAAGCGAAGCCCTTTGGTCCCCCAACGGTTGTTGCGAGAGCTGAAAAAGCTTTGCTATACGGGCGGCTGGCGACGGCGAGTACTGTTGCAGAAGGTATGATTTGAGGTCGTCATACGCTATTGGGGTGTCTCCTTGTTCACAAAGCCAGTCGGATATTTCTGGGAAGGTGTCCTCGGGTATCGCCGCGAGAACATAATCCGCTTTGGTGGTTGAGCGAGTCACGCCCCTGATACGAAACTGGACTTCTGCGCGCTGAAACCAAGCAAACGCCTCTCCGCTGGCAAACGATGAAAGTTTGAATGGAGAGGCCGTAGCGCCAACTGCCGTAGAGTCCGTCATAGTACCAACGATGGAGGGGCGAGGGGGTGGGGGTGGAAGGCGGTGGAAGCGAGTCGACTTCCGGGGTCACCAATGTGACGGGCCGAGAGAGGAGTTGTGAAATCAAAGGCAGATTGGAAACGACTGAGTTATATTGTTGTGGAACACTCTCCTTATATACAAAACCTCAAGGCAACAGGACATGACAAGTTCACAAGACAGACAAAATCACAGAGGAAAAACCAGACTTGAATTTTCATGTTCGTTTTAGTGCGAGGGAAGAGCGAAGATACAACCATAATATATACAAAAGGAATTATGTACAATTGTGTGAAACACGGTTGGTACAGTATATATATATATATATGTATATATTTGTATATATATATATATGTATATATATATATATTATGTATATATATTTATATATATATATATATATATATATATATATATATATATATATATATATATATATATATATACATATATATATATATATATATATATACCTACATATATGTATATATATATATATATATATATATATATATATATATATATATATATATATTTATTTATTTATATATAATATTTATTTATATAATATATTTATTTATTTATATGTATATATATATATATATATATATATATATAATGTATATAGCCTATATATTTTTGGGCTCAAGCCATGTCATCCTGATGGAAGTTCCTATAGGGTAGCTTCCTAGGGTATATTACAACTACGGCGATATTCCCAGAGAATTTACCTTAAGGTACCCAGAATTCTAACTCTGGAGCGAATATCCCTAATGAAAGGGATATCGCGACATATCAGAGGACGTATTCTTGACACGCCACGTGACAATCTGCACCCCAAACAGAGATAACACATCGAGGGGTCAATTGGCAAGAAAACGAAAACGGGAAAGAAAAAGGGGGAGCCGCTCCCAAGGCTCCCTCTTCTCCAGTTTCGTAAGCGTGCCTGGCGCCAATCCTGGCGCCATCTGTATTCCTTTTTTCGTAGCTTAACAACTCAGTGTTTTTTCCTGTGTTTCTCGCAAATCTTGGATTTATTCAGCTTTTCATGGCTTCTCCAACTTCGTCAGCCTCTGATAAGTAGAGTACCATTTCTTTTATGTATAAATGTAGGCTCTTGGTAAATTTTTGAATGATTAATAGTATTAATCTTTGTTACAAGAGCCGTTGCCTACCGGAGGCGTCATGGACGCTGTCGCTCGCTAGGTATGAGTTTTAGTTAGCCAGAGCGACATTCCCGGTTGTTTTGCTTTAATAAATTTTAGCTATTTAGCGTTACATAGGATTTCCTTTCGTGCTTTAGTATTATTTTGGCGAAGTATTCGCCAACTCTGGCCTACGCTAGGCCATGTAGCCTAGTCGTTTGGTCCTAGTACTTCCTGCATGATTTTGGTTTTCCGAGTGTTTTGAAATTTTATTGAAGCTTTAGGCTGTTTTTTATACATTTAAGATTATGTTGAATATTTCCAAGATAGTATACGAGTGAGTTTCGGTGATTTAGGTAATCGATTCTCTTGGTGCCTAGGCTAAGTTGCTTATGGAGCCTTAGTATACTTTCTCATACTCCCCGGTTGCTTTCTTTTCTTCGGAGAAGGTATGCAATCCCTTTCCCTCTGTTTAAGCCTTGGGCTTATCCCTAAGTGGTTTATCTGAATTAACTTTCGATAAAACTATACTGGGGTGTTACTGTACTTCCCTGTTCCAGTAAGTCTGGTTTCAGAGAGGGACAGAACAACAGAGTTTTTAGTCTGAGTCTGTGTTTGTCTGGCTTGGGGTAGAGTCTCCCTCGCTGGCCTGACACAGACATAGGAGGCTTAGCCTCCTTAGGTCACTACCGAAGGTTTCTGTACGAGATGATTCCTTCTTTTGTGATCTAGCAGACTAGTCCTTGTTGCTGTTCTCGGTGGGAGGATAAGATCCTTTCCCTGGGAGTAGCAACACCTTCCTTGCTTTGGTTCTTTGGGAGCTGGCAAGTATTGCTGGCCTCCCTCCTTGGATCTCCCTTAGGTGAAGATGAGTTTTCTTGGCTGCGGGTGATCCTTCACTAAAGCAAGGTTGGTAGGACCCTCTTTTGTCCCTTCCCCCTCTATCTCCGTAATGGCCTAGCCATTACAGTACTGTACGTCATTCTACATCTGGACCTAGGATAGGTTAGGATGTGGAATTGACTCAGTCCCTTGCCAGCCGGCCGGCAAGGGTCTTCTGCTTTGAGTGCTGCCCGGACCTCCCTTGGTCCCTCATCCATGCCTGCCTGTAGAGCCAGACGGCATTGGTCAGGAAGCCTGAATTAGATTCTCCCCTTCCTTATATGCACTCTTTCGGATTGCCGGGCTTGGAGGTAGTTTACGCTCTTATCCCGTCATCCATTCTGTTTTCTTTTAGTGCTGTACCCGACCCGGCTGCCGGCCTATGAGGCCGGCAGCCGGACAGTCGTAGTCCTCTGGTTCCTTTGCTGCTGGCTGGCATCGGTTGTTTACCTTTGCCGGCTGGCTAATGTCAGCCCTTGTCTGCCGGTCGCTAGGAGCAGTGGCCGGCAGCCGGGTGCTACCTTGTGTAGCCGACATTGGCTGTTGCCGGCCGGCACATGCATTTGAACCAGCGTTCTGCCGCCTTATAGCTGTTAAGTAGTATACTTTAAAGCTAGTTATGGTGTGTGCCGGCCGGCACATTACCTTCTATACTGTACCAGTATTCTTCAGTATAACATATACTGTAGGAAGAAAACTATAGTATAAGTTTTGGTACAGCACTGTGTGTTCTAACACTTTTGTGTTGTCTTGCACAGCCCTTTGGTGTTGCCTTACAGATAAGAAAGTGAGTTCTTTCTTGTCTATTATCCGGGATTTTAAAATCATTGCTTAGGTGTGAGCTACACCTGTTTCCTCTGGAAACTTTTCTTTGGTTATTCTAGAAGAGATTAACCATACGATTTTATTATCTGGAAGGCTGCAACAATTGGTTGTGAAGGAAACACAAGTGTGTGTCTTTCCTTTCTGATTTGTTATGCTAAACTGTGCATATCCAGTGATACGTAGTTCACTTGATACTCATGGAAATTTCTTCTCTTTACCGGAGGACCCTCCGAAGTGCGGAAGTGTTTTCTGCAACGTCCGCAGTAAGAACCTCTGCGGACATGATTTTTGTAGGAGGCACGCAGCATGCGCTGTCTCCAAGGGTGATCTCCAGTATTGGGACCCTCAGGTATGTACCGTGTGCACTAACCTGATTACTGAGGCCTTTGATTCCCCTAGGACGGCGGAATCAAGGGATATAGCAAGGGAGAAGCTTCGTACCTGGGTAAGGGGCTTCCAGAAGAACACCTCTGGACCTTATCTTCCAAGTGAGAAGATGAGGGCGTATCTTTTCCCTAGGGCATCAGCTGATGCAGTGATTCCCCAGCCTCAAGAGGAGATCCCCCAAGTTCAGATCCAGGTGGATGCTGAAGTCGCGGTCGCTTTGCAAGACATCCAGTTGGACGACAGGATGTCTGACGTGGACGAGCGTCTGGAGGAAGACCTCCTGGCAGGAGCCCAGGATGAAGTTCAAGCCCCAGACATTGTAGAGGAAGAAGTCGACGAGGTGTCGGCTACTCCGGTTCAGATCCCGGAGCCTATTCCCTCAACATCGTCCGCTCTCCCAGTAGAGCTGGGACAGGCCCTCTCCTCCATTGTTGGAATGATCCAACAAATGCAGAAGGAGAATCAGGAGAAGGCGGCTGCAATGGAACTGCAGATGCAGAGGCTTGCAGCATCACATGGGCCCCAGAAAAGGCTCAATGTGAAAGACCTTCCCTTGTGCTCGGGTGCTAACCCGTGGAGGTATGCTGAGCACATGCCGATGACGACTGGAAAGATTGTCATCTCGGATAAGTTGGGTTCAGTTCCCCTAGAGGAGGTGGAATTCTGGCCCAGCAAGGGGTCATATCCGGACTGTTATGTCCGGTTGAGGAAGGAACCAGCTTCAAAGGAGGAGACAGAGCCGAAGGAGGTCATAGTAATGGACCATGCTAAGGCTCAAGCTTTGCTTTCATCCTTGATGAAAGAGAGGGGTTTCTCGAACTCAAAGGTAGCTGCATTGAGTAAGAAGCTCCCTTCCTTTGTGTCCTCTCCTGCTAGAGCCTTCCCCTTTTTACAGAAAGGGTTTGCGGCTGTACTAAAAGCAATCGAGGCCGGCAAGCCTTGCATCCTCCCTGGAGGAGTGTAAACCCTTGTCGCTGGCCCTGCCTATGGACCACAAAGACTGGAAGGACGTCCATCTTACCTTCTCAGTTGGGAAGTTGGAGGCTGATATTGCCGGACGTCAGTTCGGCGAGGACCTCCCTAAGCTGTCTGACTTTCTTTTGCGGAGAGAGCTCGAGACAAAAGAAAGACTGGCTGCCTCAATGTCTCTTCAGACTACTCTTGAGACGATGGCAAGTGACCCCAAGGTCCATATAATGTTCATGGTAGTGGCCAAGACTCATCTGGCCACTGTGACGAAGGATCTTTATAGCTTCGTCAGGGTGAGGAGAGCTTGTAGGGAGTTCGTGTTCACCTAGGCTACGGTGAGGCACGAGCCAAGGAAACTAATCTCCTCCAACATTTGGGGCAAAGAGCTTTTCCCTACTGAATTGGTCAAAGAAGTTGTTGATAAGGCCGCCACGGAGAATAGAAACCTTCTCCAGAAGTGGGGCCTTGCTCTCAAAAGAAAGTCTTCCCCGGATGAGGGTCCTCAACCAAAGAGGAAGACTATGAGGACTAGGCTACCGTCTCGGCCAGCCAAGCCTCTTAAACAGCAACAGCAACTGCAATTGCCATTGCCTTCAGTGCCCCAGATGGTGGCACAAACCCCGACCACATTCCAGTGGGTACCCCAGGCCGTGTCGACACAGTCCACGGCATTCACCCCAACGTTCGAAGGGCAGTCTACTTCCTTTCGAGCAAAGCCTAGAGGAGCAGCCAGAGGCTCGTCTAGGCGCCCCTCAAGGGGAAGGGGATTCAGGGGTGGTCGCGGTCAGGGAGGCAAGACCTCAGGACGGCAGTCCAAGTGAGATGATGCCGGTAGGAGGGAGACTTCAGAATTTTCGGGATCGTTGGACCTTCGATCCCTGGGCCCACAGCCTACTCAAGAACGGACTGGGCTGGAGCTGGTACAGCACTCCACCCCCGTGCCCTCGGTTTTTCCAACACTCCACCCCCGTTCTGGAGGAGTACGTTCAAGAACTGTTGGAGAAAAAAGTGATCCGAAGGGTGAAGTCCATCAAATTCCAAGGGAGGCTGTTTTGTGTTCCCAAGAAAGACTCGGAAAAGCTCAGAGTCATTCTGGACTTGTCGCCACTCAACAAGTTCATAGTGAATTGCAAGTTCAAGATGCTAACACTGCAACACATAAGGACCTTACTGCCCAAGAGGGCATATTCCGTCTCCATAGACTTGTCAGACGCCTATTGGCACGTTCCAATCAACCGTCGACTCTCCCCCTACCTAGGGTTCAAGCTACAACGAAGACTATACGCCTTCAGAGCCATGCCATTCGGGCTAAATATAGCCCCACGGATTTTCACGAAGCTTGCGAGCGTAGCTCTCAAACAATTACGCCTAAAGGGAATTCAGGTAGTAGCCTACCTGGACGACTGGCTGGTGTGGGCAGCATCCGAGACAGAATGCTTGCAAGCTTCCAGTCAAGTGATCCAGTTCCTAGAGTACCTAGGCTTCAAGATCAACAGAAAAAAGTCTCGACTTTCTCCATCTCAAAAGTTCCAGTGGCTGGGAATCCACTGGGACCTAATGTCACACCGTTTCTCCATCTCGGCGAAGAAAAGGAAGGAGATAGCGGGTTCTGTCAAGAGACTTCTAGATTCCGAAAGGATATCAAGACGCGAACAGGAGAGGGTACTGGGCTCTCTCCAGTTTGCTTCGGTGACAGACCCAGTGCTAAGAGCACAGCTAAAGGATGCAACCGGAGTTTGGAGAAGTTATGCATCAAACGCGCGAAGAAATCTGAGAAGACCAGTTCCGCTTCGGCTACGTACTCTTCTCAGGCCTTGGTCCCAAGCCAGACATCTAAAGAAGTCGGTTCTTCTTCAGCCACCTCCCCCGTCGGTGACGATTCACTCAGACGCCTCGAAGGAGGGATGGGAAGGTCACTCTCATCGGAAAAAAGTCCAGTGGACTTGGTCCAAGCTATTCAAGACCTTTCACATAAACTTTCTAGAAGCTATGGCAGTGCTCCTTACCTTAAAGAAAGTCTCCCCGCATCACTCGATCCACATAAGGTTGGTGATGGACAGCGAGGTAGTTGTGAGATGCTTGAATCGACAAGGATCGAGGTCACCACCTCTCAACCAGGTGATGTTGGCCATCTTCCGATTGGCGGAAAAGAAGAAGTGGTACCTGTCGGCAGTTCACCTTCAAGGAGCCCGCAATGTGACAGCGGACGCTCTATCCAGGTTCACACCGATAGAGTCGGAATGGTCCTTAGATGCAGGATCATTCTCCTTCATTCTGAATCAAGTCCCAGAACTGCAGATAGACCTCTTTGCGACGAAAGACAACAAGAAGTTGCCCCTGTACGTGTCCCCGTACGAGGACCCCTTAGTGGAAGCAGTGGACGCGATGTCCCTCGACTGGAACAGATGGTCCAGGATTTATTTGTTCCCCCCTCCTCACAACCTTCTGTTGAGGGTCCTCAACAAACTGAGATCCTTCAAGGGGGTAGCGGCAATAGTGGCCCACAAGTGGCCGAACAGCGTGTGGTTCCCCCTGGCATTGGAACTACGGCTGAAGTTTGTACCGCTACCAGATCCAGTTCTGACCCAGCGAGTCCAGAAGTCGACTGTCTGCGCTTCATTACAGAAAACCCGGACCCTGCAGCTCATGATTTTCTCTCCCTAGCGGTGAGAAAGCGTTTCGGGATTTCGAAAGCCAGCATAGACTTCCTAGAGGAATATAAGTGCAAATCTACTAGAAGGCAATATGAGTCATCTTGGAGAAAATGGGTGGCCTTTGTCAAGGCGAAGAATCTGCAGGAGATCTTGACAGACTTCTGCTTATCTTTCTTCATCCACCTCCATGGTCAAGGGTTGGCAGCTAACACGATTTCGGCGTGTAAGTCTGCTTTGACAAGACCCATTCTATATGCCTTCCAGGTCGACCTCGGTAACGAGATCTTTAATAAAGTTCCGAAAGCCTGCGCTAGGGTCAGACCTTCAGCACCTCCAAAGCATATTTCATGGTCTTTAGACAAAGTTCTTCATTTCACTTCTCTGTTGAGCAATGAGGAGTGTGCGTTAAAGGATTTGACACAAAAAGTTATTTTCCTATTTGCACTCGCGTCCGGGGCCAGGGTTAGTGAGATTGTAGCCCTCTCGAGAGAGGCAGGTCGTGTTCAGTTCCTGGATGGGGGAGAACTGAACCTGTTTCCGGATCCTACGTTTCTCGCCAAGAATGAGTTACCCACCAACAGGTGGGGTCCCTGGAGAATCTGCCCTCTGAAAGAAGATGCATCTCTATGTCCAGTAGAATGCCTAAAGGTCTATCTTCATAGAACTTCAGACTTCAAGGGTGGTCAACTATTCAGGGGAGAAACATCAGGCTCAAATTTATCTCTGAATCAACTCAGAGCGAAAATCACATATTTTATTCGCAGAGTGGATCCTGACAGTACACCCGCAGGTCACGATCCGAGGAAAGTTGCCTCATCCTTAAATTTCTTTAATTGTATGGATTTTGAACATCTCCGTTCATACACTGGCTGGAAGTCTTCCAGAGTGTTCTTTCGCCACTATGCGAAGCAAGTAGAGGAACTAAAGAGATCTGTGGTAGCAGTGGGTCGCGTCGTCAACCCTACTGTTTAACTCTGCGAGGAACAGTGGTTTTAATTGGGACGATTAATTCCAGGGTGAGTGTGTAGTTACACACTGTACTACAAACTAAATGAGGGCACTGAGTTGCCCACGTAGACAGTTCCATTTCCAAAGGTGAACCTAGCATAAGTGCAGACATGTGTGCTGAGCGTTTCTAACGCTAATGTGATTGATTTGTAATACAGACTTTTATGACTTTGATACCTCGGTATCTTAAAAGTGGCAATAATGTTTTTTCTTTCAGATAAACAAGTTCTGTTTACTATCATACTTATGCTTAAAGTTTTGGGTTATCCTCTTCTTATATATATATATATATATAATTGTTGTTAACCTGTCTATTTATTGTCTGTCAATAAACTTGTTCTTGAGAACCTTGCGTCTCCTTCACCTGTGTCAATTTATTGGTATAGTTGAGCATTCATTCTATGTACTTTATCTGGGATAATTCTAATAGAATTGTTCCTTTATGCAAGCTATGTTGCATTGGTTTATGCTTTCCCTTAACGGGAGGACTCCGTCCCAGAAGGGGACGGTGGCGGTTTTACAAGTTTCCTCCTATGCGGATATAAACCTTTGTCCAATACAAGTATTGTGCGGAGAACTGGTCAATATTTCATATTGACGCAGTGGTTCTTTACAAACTATGCTTTACTTAATATAGGGTGAGACCACTATATTAGCTTGCCTGGTATTCATACATAGGTATATGTACTTTTCGGGACTTTTCCGGAGTCTAGTAGGACTCTTCCCTGTAGGGGGCAGGAAGCTCTAACATGGTTTATGGTTAGTTGAAAAGATGTATAACGGTAACATCTTAGGTCTCTAGGTCTAGTCGACCGGGAAAAATTACCTCCGGGGAGTACGGCACGTTCTGAGAATCCACAGATACAGTAATGCTCTGGTATACTTCCATCAGGACAACATGGCTTGAGCCCAAAAAACGGATTTTGAGCGAAGCGAAAAATCTATTTTTGGGTGAGATGGCCATGTCGTCCTGATGGACCCGCCCTTCCCTTTCTATGAAAGGGCTGTAGGACCCCTCCCTACATACAGTATCTGTAGCACCTCGTGTATCGCTACAAGGAATACAGATGGCGCCAGGATTGGCGCCAGGCACGCTTACGAAACTGGAGAAGAGGGAGCCTTGGGAGCGGCTCCCCCTTTTTCTTTCCCGTTTTCGTTTTCTTGCCAATTGACCCCTCGATGTGTTTTCTCTGTTTGGGGTGCAGATTGCCATGTGGCGTGTCAAGAATATGTCCTCTGATATGTCGCGATATCCCTTTCATTAGGGATATTCACTCCAGGAGTTAGAATTCTGGGTACCTTAAGGTAAATTCTCTGGGAATATCGCCGTAGTTGTA
>NC_090750.1:95951878-95959378 GCF_036898095.1 Palaemon carinicauda
AGTTCATTATGCATGTTGCATAAGAATTTTTATAATTCTGACCATCCTTTACATTCAAATCTTCCTAGACAGTTACATCCTGTTCTTAATACTAGGTATGCAGTTAATTCTAATAGTCAGGCCTTCGCCATCATGAGGCTCAAAACTACTCAGTATTCTGGAAGTTTTATTCCAGCTGTGACCAAGTTGTGGAATGATCTTCATAATTGGGTAGTTGAATCAGTAGAACTTCAATAGTTCAAGCTTGCAGAAAATGTTTTTATGTTGAACAGGCTTACATAAGTCCTTTTATAGTTTATATATCAAATATGTGTTATAATGTTAATATTTGTAAAATATTTAATTTCAACTTTTCATTACCTCTTATATTATTTATTTATTTCCTTATCTCTTTTTCCTCACGGGGCTATTTTTCCCTGTTGGGGCCCTTGAGCTTATAGCATTTTGCTTTGCCAAATGGGTTTGTAGGTTTGCTAGTAATAATAATAATAATAATAATAATAATAATAATAATAATAATAATAATAATAAAAAAACTTCTTTGAATATTAAAAAAGGGTAATTTGGGCAACACAGCAAAATTAAAAATCCCAAATTCCATTAAAGCCAATTATGATGTGCTGCATAAGATATTTGAAAGCTACGAATTAATAAAAGAAATTAGAATGATACTTCAAGGTGATAGATGGGACACTTGGTTATCATTAAATAGTCATGATGAAGCATTCAATGCGAGCTGTAATATTATGAATATTAAAGAAGGTAATATGAATATTAAGGGTCTCTGTGTGATGGAGTACCTAAAGATCTGGATGTCTACAGACTAGCAGACTGGATTGCTAAAGACGCAGAGATAGTTATGCCATCCTAAAGAGAGCTGAAACCAATCTAGAGGAGGTACAATTTTTTTTTTCATGATCTACAAACTCTTTCAGAGGAAGGTAGGAACGATCACACCGGGAGAAATTTCTCGATTTGGGAAGAAAAATTACTTGATACATGCCAAGTCATGCACCCAGTTTGTTATTATGTCCAATTTAAAGAAAGTCAATGATGATATAAAACTGGACATCAAACCACATGCTGTGTCCATTATCAGTGTAGAAAGTACATAAAGTACCTGGAACATCAATGACTATCCTTACTAGCCAGGATGCTGATGTAGCTTTCCACATTGACATATGAAAATAGAAGAATTAAAGTTCGATCTTTAAAGCAGAAGCCATTACAATCTTTACCATGGAGAATGTACACTTGAGGCAAGGTGTTTGAACTGCAACTCTAATCATAAATCTACTGAAAAGATCTGCCAGTCATATTAGTTGGAAGAAGCTGCCATTACTAAATCAATTATTGAACATGTAGGCATAGGGCATGTTAATAGATTATTAAATAAATCGACTACATATGCAAAGACATTAAAAACGAGAGGAAAAGTTCCTCAGGAGTTATCAAAACCAACTATTACTGTAGGTAGTTCTCGAAAAAGAACTACAATTGTTTATTAACAATAAGACATTGCCGACCACTTGGTAGCCGATGTTGTAACACCCCTGACTGGTCAACGCCAGACTGGGGTTTCGGTCCTGCTCAAACTCGTTAATCTCTTTGGTAGCTGCAACCTCACCATCCTTGTGAGCTAAGAATGGGGGTTAGGGGGAGTCTATAGGTCTATCTGCTGACCATTGCCTGGCCCTCCTTGTTCCTAGCTTGGGTGGAGAGTGGGCTTGGGCACTGATCGTATGTATATATGGTCAGTCTCTTGTGCATTGTCCTGCTCGATAGGGTAATGTCACTGCCCATTGCCCCTGCCATTCTTGAGCGACCTTTAAACCTTTAAGGGATAATACTAACGTCTCTCAGGCTATGTCCTTGCCTGATTTAATCGAGATTCCACTGGAAACCAAGTTACCAGGTGCAGCTGTAGATGGGAAGGTGCCAAAACCTGGTAACTCACCTCCTATTAACAAAAACAAGAGAGAGGGCTCCATCTCTCGCCCCTTTCCTTTAGAAACATTAAAGTTATGTCATCAAATAAACATGATGTTTTATCAGTTGATGTTTCTGATGAACCAGAAGACAATTTCAACAAATCAGAGATTTAAGTTGAGATCCACCATCCCCCACTACAATTAGACCAAAAGGACAAAAATAAAAACACAAATGCATAACCCAATTTATCAAGACCCTCTCAAAAATAAACCATAGCTTTTCTTCCCTTTTGCTATTGAATTGTCAGGGTTTGATGGCGAAATATGTGCTTCTCATTCATGAGTACTCCCCATAATTATATGCCTACAGAAGAGCAAACTTGATCATATTACTCTTTGTCCTCGTGACTATACTAGTTATAGGACACCATATGATCAATAAGTAGGGAGCCATTGCGGAAGTCTCATATACGTTCGTCGAGATGTTCCCCAAATATCTTTGCCTATTCATACACCTCTGTAGGCAAAGGTTGTACAAATTGATATAGGAAGAAAATACACTATTTGTTCCCATTTGTTCTCTTTACTTGCCTCCAAATGATAACATCTGATATGATAATTTAGTAGAGGTAATTCAATAACTCCCTCAACATTTTCCTTTACTTGGAGATTTGAATGGTAGACATTCTTAATGGGGCTATGTTTTAGCAAAATGCAAGAGGTAATATTATATCATCAATTGTAGAAAAAGAGGATGTCGGACTCCTTAATACAGGAGAGCCCACGCACTTTCATTTTTAGATGGTTACTCTACCATGCATTGATCTTTCAGTTGCAAGCTCTAACTGCCATCTAGATTTAGATTGGAGGACATTAGATGATTGGCATACTAATGATCATGTGCCAATCATTGTAAACACCAACAATAGTCCCCCTTTACAAAGATCGCCACGATGGAATCTTGACAACACGGAATGGGTTAAATTTCGTGAGGTAATTGGAATCGTGTGGATTGCAGAACACCTTGAAAGTGTTGATGATGCCATAGACTTAATGAATGAAACTCTTCATACAGCAGGAGTCAATTCAATTCCCAAAACAACAATGGTTATTCAAATGACGACTAGTCCCATGGTGGTCTTCAGAACTCAATTAAATTCCCAAAACAACAGGGTCATTCAAATGACGACGACCAGTCCCCTGGTGGTCTTCAAAACTAACTGCCCTACACAGAACCACAAGAAGGACCTTAACTCAATTGCGCAGACGCCGTACTAGGGAGAATTTAATTATATACAAGAAATGTAGAGCACAGTTCCGTCGTGCCATGAAAGAAGCTAGGCAACAATCTTGGGTATCTTGTTTCCTCCATTAGCAGTAGTACAGTACCATCTTCTGTATGAAGGAAAGTAAAAAAGATAGGCAAATTTACCCGCAACCCACCACTAGTGTTGAAGGTAAATGGTCAGTATATGACTAAATCAAATGAGCTTAATATTGCCCTGGGTAATCATTCCTCAATGTAGCATGCAAGTGTGAAACACCTCCTGGTCATCAGTATAGGAGCATTGAAGAAAAGAAAATTTTAGATTTTGCAACAGGAAGGGAGGAGTCATACAATTCTCCTCTTTCTCAGAGAAATTGATTCTGCACTTGCTACGTGTAATGATACAGCCCCTGGACCCAATGGAATTCCATATGCAATGATTAAACATGTACCTATTAATGCAAAGTTATTTATTTTAAGCATTATTAACAGGATATGGCATGATCGTAGTTATCCAAGTGTTTGGGAACTAGCCATTATTTTAGCCTTTTTAAAACCTGGTAAGGATAAGTTCTTAGCAGGAAACTACCGACCTATTGCATTGACATCTTGTTTATGTAAGAGCATTGAGAAGATGGTCAATGCAAGACTGATGTGGTACATGAAAAAGAAGGGCATTTTATCACCTATCCAGTGTGGATATAGAAAAATGCACTCAAAGACTGGTTTGTTGATACGACTTGAATCCTCTATTTGTGAAGCTTTTACTTCCAAACAGCACCATGTAACTGTCTTTTCTGACCTTGAAAAGGCATATGATACTACATAGAGATATGGTTTACATAAAACTATTGATGAATTGGGATTAAGAGGAGAGCTACCATTGTTTATTCAATCATTTCTTTCCCATAGCGTTTTTTAAATGAGTGGGGGAAACTCTATCAGAGATGAAATGTCAGGAAGAGGGAGTTCCTCAGGATAGTGTGCTGAGTATAACCCTATTTGCACTCGCAATTAATGGGATATCCTCAGTCATTCTCCGGGATATTCTCTCAACACTATTTGTGGATGATCTCTCCAAATCATACGCTGGAGCTAGAATGGCAATGGTTGAGAGAAAATATAACTCTCAATTGACAAAATTATCCAGTCAGCCGATATGAATGATTTAAGTTTTCGACAAGTAAAACTGTTGTTGTTAATTTGTTGTATTCGGGGAGTACATCCAGACCCGCATATATACATCAAAGGTCAACGAATCCCATGTGTAAGTGAAGCTAGATTTCTAGGGTTGATATTTGATTGTAGGCTTACATGGGTTCCCCACTTGCAAGACTTGAAAGTAAAATGTCTTGAGGCTCTGAATCTTTTTAAAGTTTTGTCCCATACATCGTGGGGAGCAGACCGCAAAACCCTTTTAAAATTATGCAAGGCCTTGATTCTTTCACAAATTAGTTAATGGGTGGGTAATATACTCCTCAGCCACCCCAAGCCGATTAAAGATTTTAGATTCTATACACCATGAGGGTATCAGATTGTCCACAGGAGAGTTTAGAACTTCGCTCATCCCAAGCCTCCTTGTTGACTCTGGAAAGGTGCCTTTAGACCTTTACCGGATGTCTTCTATTGTTCGGTATTGGGTTAGGTTGCACACTCCCAGAATCTTTAGCTTGTCAGACTGCAAACCTTGTAAGGCATTATAGATATTTTGAGTTGCCCCCAAAATCTCCTCAACCTTATTTCAGATAATCTAGATTTAGGTAGAAATAGTGCTCCCATGTAGGACATCATCAACTCCTCCATGGAGTTGAGATACTACCGCTAGAGAGTTATGGGGCCCTTTGACTGGCCAGACAGTAATACATTGGATCGTTCTCTCTGGTTACGGTTCACTTTCTTTTTGCCTTCAAATACACCAAATAGTCTGGCATATTCTTTACAGATTCTCCTCTGTCCTCATACACCTGACAACACTGAGATTACCAAACAATTCTTATTCACCAAAGAGGTTAAGTACTGCACTGTAATTGTTCAGTGGCTACTTTCCTCTTGGTAAGGGTATAAGAGACTCTTTAGCTATGGTAAGCAGCTCTTCTAGGAGAAGGACACTCCAAAATCAAACCATTGTTCTCTAGTCTTGGGTAGTGCCATAGCCTCTGTACCATGGTCTTCCACTATCTTGGGCTGGAGTTCTCTTGCTTGAGGGTACACTCGGGAACACTATTCTATCTAATTGCTCTTCCTCAAGATTTGTTAAAGTTTTTATGGTTTATATAGGAGATGTTTATTTTGATATTCTTAAAATATTAATATTTTCCTTGTTTCCTCTAATCACTGGGCTATTTTCCCTGTTGGAGCCCTTGGGCTTATAGCAGTCTGCTCTTCCAACTAGGGTTGTAGCTTAGCAATTAATAATAATACTAATAATAATTTATCTTTTTGTAAATATTCTATTGTTATAAAAAAAACATGACGTACTAAAAAGCCAGGTTCCTCATTATGGAACATGTTGAAGAACGCAGGTAATTAACTTTTATATATACTGCTGGCTCCAAATCTGATGCTAGCGTTGAATTTGGTGTTTATAGTAGTACTTTTAACCCTATAACCCTATCGTTGTTTTTGACGGATGTTAATGGACTTTGATGAACGTGATAAGAAAAGGAAAATGGTCCTCAATAATGTATGTTTAACTGACGGAGGTAGTGCAGCCTTTGGTGAGGGTAAGTATGATCAAAACGATAAGGGAGGAAAGATCGTCAGAATAAAGGAAAGATCAATATTGTGAATGATGTGAATATAGAAAAATTACGAGAATTAGAGAAAATTAGCGAAAAGATTGACTGATAACAGTGATGGTGAGGAAGAGGGTGAGAAAGTAAAAATAACTAACACACAAATAATACATTCAGTGAAATTTCAATGAAATACACCAGAAAGAAGGATTAAAAAATTTAGTTCATGGTCAGTCCTAAGCGATAATGCCGAGAAGATAACGAATACTAGATTCGCATGATATAGGTTATCTTCACTGGCTGAAGCGAAAACGTCTTCAGCATTCGGAATCATTGAATATGGAGTCAGATTCTAAAGGGAGACGTATGATTGTTTACAAATAATAGCAGAGTAACGCATTGTTTTCAGAAGATGAGGAATATATTCATGAAGAATGCTCATTTTGATATATTCTCTTCACATAGAGAGAGTTTGAACTTTGCTTTTAACTGATATTTCTTTGTAACTATAATAGAAAAGCTAAGGGTTTCTTAAATTGCGTCTCGCAAGAAAATTCCGGTCGTATCATGACGAGCAGCTTTTCTTAGTTCACTAACTCTGTATCATTCTTTATTTTTCAAGAAATGATAAGTGATATTACGTTTCTAAACATTTGCCAAGTGATCTTTCTGTCCTTTTCGTTTAGGCTTTGTGGTAACAACAGGTGTAAAATAATGTATTCAGAAGCATTTAGCTTAGTTTATTAACTCAAAACCTTTTGCATTAGTAATGGATATCAGTTGTCCATACGAGTAATGTTTAATGAGATCTAGTTATCAATAGAGTGAAAACTGAAATGTATATAAGTTTTGTTGATGCAAATATTATTATTATTATTATTATTACTATCCAAGCTACAAGCCTAGTTGGAAAAGCAAGATGCTATAAGCCCAGGGGCTCCAACAGGAAAAAATAGCCCAGTGAGGAAAGGAAATAAATAAATGAAGAGAACAAATTAACGATAAATCATTCTAAAATAAGTAACAACGTCAAAACAGATATGTCATATATAAACTATTAACATTGTCAAAAACAGATATATCATATAAACTATAAACAGACTCATGTCCGCCTGGTCAACAAAAAAGCATTTGCTCCAACTTTGAACTTTTGAAGTTCTACTGATTTAACTACCCGATTAGGAAGATCATTCCACAACTTGGTCACAGCTGGAATAAAACTTCTAGAGTACTGCGTAGTATTAAGCCTCGTGATGGAAAAGGCCTGGCTATTAGAATTAACTGCCTGCCTAGTATTACGAACAGGATAGAATTGTCCAGGGAGATCTGAATGTAAAGGGTGGTCAGAGTTATGAAAAATCTTACGCAACATGCATAATGAACTAATTGAACAATAACATTACCATAATTGTTATTTCAAGACAAAAATTGAACAAACAATCAAGAGACGAGGAATATCCGTTAGGTGCAGTGCATGACTGCCTTCTGCTGATAAAGAGTTAGAAGACGTGCGAAGGAATTAAGATGGGCAGAAGATGCTTTCGAAGGATGGTCACCTGATTCATGC
>NC_090750.1:95964378-95969378 GCF_036898095.1 Palaemon carinicauda
AATATTTTCTATATAAACTATAAAAAAACTTTAAAAAAACAAGAGGAAGAGAGATTAGATAGAATTGTGTGCCCGAGTGTACCCTCAAGCAAGAGAACTCTAACCCAAGATAATGGGAGACCATGTTACAGAGGCTACGGTACTACCCAATGGTTTGATTTTGGAGTGTCCTTCTCCTAGAAGAGCTGTTTACCATAGCTAAAGAGTCTCTTCTACCCTTACCAAGAGGAAAGTGGCCACTGAACAATTACAGTGCAGTGGTAGTAGGTTGACCAGGGCACCAGCCACCCGTTGATATACTACCGCTAGAGTGTTATGGGTTGTTTTGACTGGTCAGGCAAAACTCAATTGGATCCTTCTCTCTGGTTACGGCTCACTTTCCGTTTGCCTACACATACACCTAATAGTCTGGCCTATTCTTTACAGATTCTCCTCTGTGCTCATACACTTGCCAACACTGATATTACCAAACAATTATTCTTCACCCAAGGGGTTTACTACTGCACTGTAATTATTCAGTGATTATTTTCCTCTTTAGCTATGATAAACAGCTCTTCTAGGAGAAGGAAACTCCAAAATCAAACCATTGTTCTCTAGTCTTAGATAGGGCTATAGCCTCTCTTCCACTGTCTTGAGTTAGAGTTCTCTTCCTTGAGGGTACACTCGGGCACACTATTCTATATAATTTCTCTTCTTGTCTTGTTAAAGTATTTATAGTTTATGTTGGAAATATTTAGTGTAATATTGTTACTTTTCTTGAAATATTTTATTTTTCTTTGTTTCCTTTCCTCACTGGGCTGTTTTCCCTGTTGGGGCTCCTGGGCGTATAGCATCCTACTTTTCTAACTAATTTGTAGCATAGCAAGTAATAATAATAATAATAATAATAATAATAGTAGTAGTAGTAGTAGTAGTAGTAGTAGTAAAACCCTCGGGTGAAGAAGAATTGTTAGGTAATATCAATGTTGACAGGTGTATGAGGACAGAGGAGAATTTGTGAAGAATAGGCTAGACTATTTGGTGTATGTGTAGGCAAAGGGAAAATGAACCATAACCGGGGAGAAAGATTCAATGTAGTACTGTCTGGCCTGTCAAATGTCTCCATAACTCTCCAATGGTAGTACCTCAACGAGTGGCTATACCACCGAAGTTCCTAAAGGCCATGAGTTCCCTAAGAAAATAAGATCTTTTCAAACCTTATTTTAGATAAGTCGTTAAATTCCTCCTTACGGATAAAATAGATTAGCCCAATCAAGCACATGAGCTACTTGGTGTTATTGGTATGTATAGCTAAAGAAATCGGCAATGTTCTCGATAAGTTCCAAAGAAGCATTAGAATGAATTCAAATCAAAAAGAGCATATAATTCTTCAATTCGATATACTATGAAAATTCGTATTTCTATGGCCTCTTAAAAACACATGAAGACAGTTTCACCAATGACCGATGTTTTTCTAAAAAGCTTCCACTCCTCACTCAAGTCTCTTTTACTTACTGAGTCTCACTGCTATCTAACTTTCTCCCTAACTCCCAAGCAGGTGTCAGTGGACACTGTGGCTCAGTTCCCAACTGCCTTTCTTTTTGGTACCCTATGGGACCTGGTTTTTTCAGCCAACAACTGCGGTGGGTTAGACCTCCCTTGCCTTCTCCCTGCCCCTACCATTCATGTTGTGTTAGTTTGCAAACTGATTCTTGGGAGCACATGGTTACCAACTTCCCATAAGTAATTATTAATAACAAATCTTGCTCGAGGCTGAGTAATACCCACAGCAAGAACATTCTCTTAGCGCTGAGAATCTTGCTAGACCCTAACCACACTTACCGGATCTTCTACTACTGTCTAAGAGCCCCTGTCCGGAAATAAGGCCGGGCAATCTGTGTGTGTGCGTGTGTTTGCATGCTTTTCTCTGTTAGATCTTTTATATATAAAATCTGGAAATGATTAGTGATGTCTTCCTCTTTTCTTCTGGGCGTGGTCCTTTCCCTCAACTACATCAAAAGATCGGGAAATTTAATTATCTAAGATGTATTAGTATGAATCTCTTATCAACTAAGGTACCTTTCAAAGATGAGTAAATTTTTTTTTGTCCAGCAAAATAGCCTAATATAAAAACATATAGAAACCTCAAAAGTCGGGGAACTTTGCGCGATTAATGAAGTTTTTGTTTTCAGTTAATGGTGGTCTTAATATACGGGAAGTTAGGTGTAGCATGTCATTCCACTCAGCCCTGTACTAAGAAACCCATATATGGAGTATTTTGTAGCCATTATACTAAATCACATCAAACCTACAGTTTCTATTTTTTTTTTTTTGTTGGGGGGAGGGGGGATGGGGTGGGGGGGGGCCTGCAGGTATGTCGATATAATAACTTTTTGGTTTTGATTTGAGGAGACTTCATTATGTCTGTTAACAAACTGAAGTCCATCAAATATTAATGTATTCATGCGGCACTAAACAAGTTTATGAGAAATTGATAGACTTTGCAGAGTGCTTTTGAGTGGAAGTAACTTAGATTATAGTTAGCAGTATATATTAAACATTCTATATTCATATTTAGGTATTCCGTTAGAAACCTGAATTCCGTTTAAATAACACGAGAAAATCAGATATTTTTTACCAAGGCCATATCCCACCCTCGACTCCCTATTAATCTTAGTGATTACTCTCATAAAAAAGAAGCGCACTATATCACTTATTTAGGGCAAGGTAAAGAACTATATAACAAGGACAAATAGTATACTAATGCTGCACTTGATGGAACTCCTAACGGAAACAGAGCTGTTATATAGATTGGGTAGTGCCATAACCTCTGTACCTTGGTCCTCTACTATGTTGGGTTCTTCCTGTCTTCTTTCTCTTTCTTCTCGTTCTGCAATTTTCCTCACTTCCATTAACCTTTCATGTCTTGCAATCTCCCGGGCTTCTTCTTTCTCTTCCGCCATTATCTTCAACCTCATCAAATTCTACTCTGCTGCATTTCGTCGAATCTCAGCCTCAATATCCCCATCTGCTTTCATGCCTTCAGTTTGAGGGTCAACCGGTTCTTGCTTCGCTAAAAATTCTTCCTTAGCTTCCTCCACCAGTTCACAAGCTGCCACAATATTCTCTTCCGACAACTTTCCAGAGTTTATCTACGCTTCTAAGGCTAGACCCTTGATTTGGGCTTTAATCATCCCTCTCGTAGCATGGCTACCACATGCCATTAAGATAGAGAGCCACTTAGCTTTAGTTACATTAATTTCTGACAATTCCTTAACACTTCGGTTTTTCAAAAACTCTTGGATATTAAACTGTGTGTTCTTGTGAATTTATAATGATTAATGCCTTTCCAAAAAAAAATAATATACTGACAATACTCAAAATCCTATCAACACTGTCCTATTCAAAATCCTTTAATCAAAAACATGGCCCTGTTATCACCAATATTTAAAACAGACTCGCTCGATCCCAAGGGTCTGGGCACCAAAATATATATTATATGAGGATGGCTCCATGGTTTGGACACTAAAAAATTTATTATACTATGGCTTGTGACTGGAAACCAAACATAATATTATATATACTACGACTGGAAAGTAACTCAACCTCTCGAATTCCAAACTCCCTTGTTTGCTTTTACATTAAAACTGTTACACTTTAAAACATTAATAAACGAATTCTGAGACCTTTAAATAACTCCCAGACAGCACTATACAAAACACTGAATATCCAAAGGCCTCTTAAGTACACTCAAACTAAAGTGGGTAATTACTCTTAAGTATTATTAAAACGTATTTAAACTTGCTGTGGTTCTCAGCAGGAATTGAGCAGAATTTTGTTCGAAATAATGATGATTGGAATTATACACTCTTTACAAAAATAAGTATATTCTATATAAATTACAAAACTTTTAAAAGAATTTACATAGCAAAAATAAGTCACTGGAAAAAGTCAAGTCTGAACAAAACTTAGAATAAGACAAAAATGTTACGATCATTTTTAGAATAAGACAAAAGTGTTACGATCTGAAATTATATTAGAACTTAACTTTAACTATTATATCTGTATAAACCTTAGTCTAAGAAAAAAAAATAATACAATGAAAATTATACAAAACTTGAAATAAATCTGAATGATACAATGTTCAAGTTTCACACTTAATAAATAATAGATAACCAGATCACGTTACAAAATCTATCCTTCCTACAAGGCCAATTACCCAAAAACGTTATACAACGCCAACACTCTCCCTAATATAATGAATTCAAAATCACAGTATCTTTTCAACACGTGATTTGCCTTGGGGCACAGAGTCATTTAGGAGAGGACGCACTAAAACGTACCAAACACTTTCAACAATACACTGGATTGCGAGCGTAAGAGAGGGAGAGAGGGAAGTTATCTGTCTAAACTAGGCTGCATTCTCTATCTCGATCTATATAACCCAACCTTGGTTTCGCCTTTTATGTGAAATTTGGCTAATTCCAGAAGGTTCCAGGATCGAGGTCTGGTAGCGCTGAGGCTACTCACACCGCACCAGACGGCTCTCACAGTCGTCTTGATTAGTGGAGTCAGCATATTTTGAGAAACCGAGCCTAAGGGAAATCCTTGTTTATGAAATATGTCATCATGGGTGGACACATGCTGCCCTTTTGTTACGACTTAACACGTGGTCCAGATTGCATCAGAAATTTCTTCTAGAAGCTTCCATATTGTGATCAAAGTGGACGTTTTTGAGGCCAATCGAGACGCAGAATTGTTAGAAAAAAAAATAAAAAAAAACGCCTTCTTTGGAAATGACTACTGTCCACTGTAATTAATTCCACCCATACATGGGTATATAAACTTCAAAAAGAGATTGTCCAAGAGAGATGGGACAGGACATAAGACAAGAGAGGAACAATGTCCGAAGCAGACGAGAACCAAGTCCTGACGAGATAAGAAGAGACAAATTGAAGCAGCCAGCCCTCCCTGCTTGTGACAAGAAGTAGCCAACATTACCTGCAGCCTGCCTTAGTTCA
>NC_090750.1:95974378-95981878 GCF_036898095.1 Palaemon carinicauda
TTTGCCTAGAAACCATGTTGAAAAAATGCTCATTCAAGATCACAACAGGCTCAACACTTTTACAATTGTGACCAATTTAAATACAAAAGATCATTCAACATACCAGTCTGCTTGAGATATACATATCTTACATTAGTAGGACACATCAGGTTCTATCATTTTATTGTATCTTAGCCATAATGGGAAGAATACAATCGAAAATAGAATCATCCAAGTATGGATTCCGATAGGCCGAACACAAATATACGTTGTTATGCTGGCCACAAACTTTTATTACCTAAATCTCATGAGATTCACATTCATATCCGTATTCATAGCAGGACTTATGGGAACCAGCGTACTCAGTCCTAATATACACTGACATTTCTCCTTTCCTACGAATTGCATCCCCTTTCAAAATCATTGGCTTTTCGAAACCTGTAATAAGAGGCTCAGATGAATGCCTCATTTGAGAAACCAAAGATTCTGAGCATAGTAGAATAGCATACTGTAAGGCAATTGTAAGGTCTTGAATATTGACATGTAGTCCAAAAATATTGCAATACATTAGACACCACTAGAAAAGTCTAGGACGTACTGGTCCTGGATTTTGCTCAATATCTACAGACAGAATGAGAATTTAAATCAATAAAGAAAGTTTCATCATATCTAAAAATTAACATAATGATGATAACTAAAACAATATGTATACAAATATATTCAAAGTGACTCGTACAACCCATATACTAAAGACGAAATATTGGATTAAACTGGTCAAAATGCAGGAGTTGATACGCCATGCAAGACGAATCAGCCGCTAGGGAAAAGGCAAACTTTTGATAAACCACCAGGCATCCATGGCTATTTTATTAAGAGGAAAATAAAAAGATAAAAATAATGTGTTGCCGTATATCCACAAGCAAGAGAATAACCCAAGGCAGTGGAAGACCACTATGGCACTACCCAAGACTAGAGAACAATTGTTTGATTTCGGAGTGTCCTTGTCCTAGAAAAGCTGTTAACCATAGCTAGAGTCTCTTCTACCCTTACAAGTGGTAAGTAGCCACTGAACAATTATAGTGCAGTTATCAACCCCTTGATAGAAGATGAATTGTTTGGCTAGCATAGCAGTGTTAGGTTTAAGAGGAAAAAAGAGAATGTGTAAAAAATAGGCCACACTATTCGGTGTATTTTCAAGCCAAGGAAAAATGGGTTGTAACAAGACATGGATCCAATTTTCCGTAGATCATATTTCTTTCGTGTTAATATATTTAATTGAAATGTAGCCTGGTAATGTTAATACTTTTTACAACGTAAAATCTTATTCTGTTATTTTCCTTTGCGTGTATTTTTCCATGCAGGAATTTAGCACAATGCTTACTCTACGGTGTATAACCTTGTTTTGTTAGTAGTTTCCACGACCCTTAATCTTGCAATAAACATCAAAGTTTGGTTTTATCCTTCATAGCGTATTTTCTTATGCAATTATTTTTTCTTCTAGATTGTTCTCGTTACCTATCGTTTATCATTACAAATGCTTTATATTAGACTCACTTTAATTATTCCTGTTTTCCGATACAGCTAACTTATATCACCAATGAATTTATGGAACAATATTATACATATATCTGTTTAATAGTATTTGCATTTTGCAATGCAGAAGCATAATCTAGATCTGCATACAGTCATAGAAAACCATACACACGCACACACGTAAACAGATATATATATATATACATATATATATATATATATATATATATATATATATATATATATATGTGTGTGTGTGTGTATACACTATATATATATATATATATATATATATATATATATATATATATATATATATATATATGTATATGTATATACACTATATATATATATATATATATATATATATATATATATATATATATATATATATATATATATATATGTGTGTGTGTGTGTGTGTGTGTGTGACGACATATTGACGTGTTAAAAGAACTTGCGGTTGTACACTGGCATAGAAAGACCACAACCAGACTGGAGTGGAATGAATTATCTTATGAACTCTATCAACATTTCACGTTAAATAATAACATGAAGGAAATATGATTTACGAACAGCACCAACCTCACTAGTAGGAACATTAAGGACATCTTCGTTTAGATGTTTCATAATCACAGCTACGATATGGCATGGATTTAAGCAAAGGTCAGCTGGAACTCGTTCAAACATAGTTTTACTAATGAGAGAGAGAGAGAGAGAGAGAGAGAGAGAGAGAGAGAGAGAGAGAGAGAGAGAGAGAGAGAGAGACCTTTCCCCTGAGGAGAAGATTTGAATTCTGCTTAGAAGACGCACTTTCTGAAGGCATCCATATAAAAGCAGGCGACACCCACTTTCTCCACCAGTCTTCCTTCATTAACTCTAACATGAAGACAGTAAGCGAACATGATTGCTCATACTTCAGGACAGCGGTGACTCCAGTCTGTTCTGAAGTGTTCCTCAATAAATAATCGCTACTTTGATTATTGTGAAACCAGCTTCTCTGCTGTGCCTTGATGAAACGCTTGTTGCTCGGATGCATAAACCATCTAAACAAACATAATATTTCGTTTTCCGGCAGATCATCATCTCTACATTGGTAGCTTTGTCTATCGCTGCTCCGCAGTATGGCTATGCCCCGCCATCTACAACAACAACTCCTCCTCCTCCTACTCTCCCACCAGCAACAACCCCGTCTCACCTATATGGAGTACCGGACGCAGGCCAAAGAGGAGCTGGAGCCCAAACTGAGGCTCCCCCTCCAGTGGCCATACTAAGAGACGAAAGAGACCACAAAGAGGACGGAACTTTCACATATGAATTCGAGGGTGACAATGGGATCATCGTCTCTGAATCTGGGTCTCCAACAGGACCAGAGGGAGCTGTAGTGCACACTGGAAATTACAAGTAAGCATGAACTTCACTGTATATTATTTTTTCTGGTAATTCCCAAATTAAGAATAAGCTACAGTAACTGTAAGTAAATATGAAGTTCTTCTCCTTGGTGAACACGAGTCTCCTGTCTCTGTATTCCTATTTTCAGAAACAAGTACGATTCCCTTCTCTCCTAATTTTTCTCAAGATTTTTTTTTTTTTTATTTGTCGTTATAGTGAAAATCAATTGCAGAATATATTACAAAGGAAAGTAAGTATGGATTTCTTCTCCTTATAGTGTGCCTTTATTTAGCATGGTCTGACTCAAGGAAAAAAGTGCAAAACGTGTTAGTAAAGTTTTCCTCATCTGTCTAGATTTTTTCTTGACGGCCATGACTGATTAGATATAAAATACTACAGCGCCACATGGGTATGAAATCCTTCTTCCCTCTTTTTATCTGTTTTCACGGTGAGGACTAAGCGAAGAAGAAAATATACACAGTACGATCTTTCCAAGGTCTATATCTGGACCGTGGATCTCTCTCTCTCTCTCTCTCTCTCTCTCTCTCTCTCTCTCTCTCTCTCTCTCTCTCTCTCTCTTAACAGTCGAAACATAACCAAGAATGAAATACCCCAACTGCAAGTAAGTATGGCCACCCTTTGCAATGCCTTATTATTCATTTCATCCCTCTTCCCTGGGTCAAGTTTAACCACCCCAACCATCACTACATATACACCAAATTTAAATAGATCAAACAGATTTGACTATCCATTCCATTTCACTGAATGGCATTCTTATTAGAATTCTGTAAGATTGAAGTTAGAAGTATTTTTTTTTTCACCAGGTGTTCTACAAAAGTTCATAATTTGAGTTGTTGGTCATACTTTTATACAAATTATCTATGGTTTATCCTGTGTTATTAAGATTCTTGATGGTAACCATTGATCAAAATCGTACGAATATATAGGATTACTGTCTGTTTAAATTTTATATACCAGAACTAACTGGGTGAATTCTGAGTTATAGTTAGCTGGATAATGTAATTGCCGGATTTCTTTGTTTCAACGCAATATTTTAAGTGGCTGTCCATTAGCCAACTCTCTATGAATCGCATCCTCTCTCTCTCTCTCTCTCTCTCTCTCTCTCTCTCTCTCTCTCTCTCTCTCTCTCTCTCTCTCTCTCGTTGTTTTGTTGCGTATTAGAAATTTATTTCTCTCTAATTCTTGAGATTAAAACGTTTGAACTAATTCGCTCTATCCAAGAGCCAAATTAATGGAGTTTCCACGGATGGACTAAAAGGTCTTTGAGATATCCAAAATCATTGTAACTCTCTCTTTGGATGTCATCTCTATAACGTTAGTCTTCTATATCTTTTTGAAAAGCCTTCTAAAATAGTCCTTATTTGTATAAGATTAACATGCAAAGCATGGAAGGCAATTAAATATAAGAAAATAAATGAAAACACTTTATCTTTAATATATAATCAGACCAACCACGTCGATTGCCTACAGCAAGCGATGCTAACACCTCTAGTGGACTAATTATTTGACGATACTGATGTTTTACTACAAATATCAAGAGTTTAAGTTTGACATTGTAGCATTCAGCAAGCTATTTCGAGTTAAAGAATATGATAAGTATCTAAGTTTTAGAATTTTTTTCATTTAATCATCTAATTAAAAACTCTTTCGTTCCTTATAATTCATAAGCCCGTTCTTCTATAATTATTCAATTAATCCTATTCTTAAGACATTATGAGGCCAAGCATTGCATCAGAGAGACTGCATTAGTTGCTTATCGTATCTGTTCCCTTCATTTTCAATTCCTGGTGTTTAAATCACCATTCTGCCTCATAATCCTGTATTTGAAATTATCGGTATGTTTTAGATTTGCTGCTTGGCTGTAAATGCCGGACAATCTGAACGAACGAACCGATATGTAGCTGACTTGGAAGAGTGTTACTGAAACACATTGCTCTTTTTATGCAGTTTTACATTTAAAGTCACGATTTGCTGCTTATTGTGGAGCTTTAATGGGATACCATGCTTCTCTTATCATTTTCTGTATACCTTCCTAGATACACCGCACCGGACGGGACCGAAGTCGAAGTGACTTATGTGGCTGACGAGAACGGCTTCCAGCCCCAGTCCGACCTGCTGCCAGTGGCTCCCGAATTCCCTCACCCAATTCCCCAATTCGTCCTCGACCAGATTGCCTTTGCTGCTGAGGAAGATGCCGCTGCTGCAGCCGCTGCTGCAGCTGCTGAGACTAAGTCTTCTACTTCCGATTTATATCAGGCACCTCAAGCCTAATGCATTGTATTTAACATTTCGTGACCCTCCATTTAAGTACGGAATTCGAGAAGAGGAATAAACTGTCTTTCATTATCATCATCTTTTTAATTATTGTTTCCTTTTTTTAATGATAGGGAAAAACAATGATAAAGATGATTAGGTAGGGTGAACTTCATCATGAACTATATTTTCTATTATCCTTGCCCTATTCTAAGATTATGTTCCAAACATTTACAAAATTTGGGGAAAAAAGATCGTTTTACTAGTTTACTTCCTACATCATTTATCAGTGAGTTCATTATCCTTAATTTATTGCATGGTTTCCTGAAAAATAGATTATCAGTTCTTTTATATTTTATGGTATTCGTAAATAAAAGTTTGATGTACGTCTCTCTAAGCCAAAGGGATGTTATTCATATTTCTTATTATGTTCGTTTAAATATTTACAATTTGTACACTACGATTATGCACAAAGATGCATAAACTAAATATGCAAAAAGCGTAAAATTTCCCGAGAAATATGTTATATTAGCCACATCTTGCTCAATGAGGCCCTTTGCGTCGATAGGCATAGGAGGAGATGATGTATACAGTATAAATATATATTTTTGGGCTAGAGCCATGTCATCCTGATGGAAATTCCGCATTAGCAGCTTCTACTTGGGATATTTCTGCAGTTGATATACCAGAGAAATTTTACCTTAGAGGTATCAACGAAGTTCTAACCTCCGGAGCGAATATCCCGAGAGATATCGTGTATAAATCAGGGACATTTTAATAACAAGCCATGGTTATCTTTCCCTGAATAGAGTTAACCTTGTCTCGAAGGAAAGGTGAGGGTAGGATACGTGGGCAAGAGAACTGTTACAACTCCCGATCTCAATGTGCTACAACTATCACGTTTCCTGTTGAACCATTCTCCATTCACAGTTGCCATCTTTGACGGTCGCTTGGAGAGTTTATGCTAGTTTCTCTTAGCTTTTGGAGTAATTTTCGATCATGGAGGCTTCAGCCTTTTCCTCATCGACTAAGTTGAATTCTCCTTTTTCGTGTGTTGGAGAATTTTGTTCTCTATCCAGTATTTTTTTCTGATTTGCATGTTTTTATTGTTCATAGTGTTATTTTAAAGTGTGGTATGTTTATGGAATCCCCCATCCTTCCTTGGTGTTTCTTGTGTGTTTTTTATCAGCATTGACTTAGGCTAGACTACCCTAGCAGTCAGCCATACCTGGAAAATTTTCCCTATGCACCACACCTTCTTCCACCTAACCTTACTGGTTGGGTGAGGCTGTCTATCCTCCCATGCTGTCAATTTTCACTGCGAGGAGCTGTGGTCTTGAAGGTCCTTCTGGAAGTTGGATAGTATTATCAGTTGCACTATGATGACTGTTTTCACTTTCCACATAGCCTATATGTTCAGGTCTTGAGATCCAGTTCCATGCATCTACTTATGTTCACCCATTAGAACGCCTTACCCCTTGTCCTGAAGCTGACTAGTAGATCTCTTTGTGTCGCCTGAACCATTATTAGCCTTCTCTCTTAGTCTTTGGTAGGCTATGCCTGGTTGTAAGGACTTGTCCTCTGTGCCCTATCATGGCAGACCCTTTGGAACACTCACTCCCAGAAATATCCCAAGTAGAAGTTACCAATGAGGAATTTCCATCAGGATGACAAGGCTATCTCTCCCAAAAATAGATTTTTCCAATGTCAAAATCAGATGTTCATCTGGGCTCCACAAGGCACTAGAAGAGTTTGAAAACCCAGACCTATATGGCTGAGGATTATGAAGTGCAAAGTAGAAGATGATGAATTTAGAAGTATTGAATTGAAAGCCCAAGATAGAGATGACTGGAGAAATCTAACCGAAGCTCCTTGCGTCAATAGGCATAGGAGATGATATATATATATATAATATATATATATGCGTATATATATATATATATATATATATATATATATATATATGTATGTATATATATACTGTATATATATACTATATATATATATATATATATATGTACAGTGATCCCTTGTTTATCGCGGTAGATAGGTTCCAGACCCGACCGCGATAGGTGAAAATCCGCGAAGTAGTGACACCATATTTACGTATTTATTTAACATGTATATTCAGACTTTTAAAACCTTCCCTTGTACGTAGTACTGTTAACAAACTACCCTTTAATGTACAGAACACTTAATGCATGTACTACAGTACCCTAAACTAAAACAGGCACAAATATTAAAGGCGATTTTATATCATGCGTTTCCTAAACACGCCAAAAAGCACGATAAAAAATGGCAACCAATGTTTTGTTTACGTTT
>NC_090750.1:95986878-96019378 GCF_036898095.1 Palaemon carinicauda
ATAATTTCAGATAGTAACATTTTTATCTTATTCCAAGTTTTATTCAGAATTAAATTTTTTCCTGTGACTCGTTTTATGTAAACTCTTTACAAAGTGATGTAATTTATATAGAATATATTTATTTTTGTAAAGAGTGTATTATTCTAATCATCATCATTTAAGACCAGCTTCCGCTCGATTCCTGTTAAGAACCACAGTGAGAGTTAAATACGGTTTAATAATACTTATTAGTAATTACCCAGTTTGGTTTTGAGTGTGCTTAAGAGACCTTTGGATATAAGTGTTTTATATATTGCTGTCTTGGAGTTATTTAACAGTCTCAGAATTCGTGTATTAATGTTTTAAAGTGTAACAGTTTTAATGTAAAAGCAAACAAGGGAGTTTGGAATTCGAGAGGTTGATTAACTTGCCAGTCGTATTATATATAATATTATATGATCGGTTCCCAGTCTGGAGCCAAAGTATAGTATTTTTTTTTTTTATGCTCAGACTTCTGGATCCATATATAATATATATTGGTGCCCAAATCCAGGTGTCGTCATAATCGTATAATATATTTTGGGTGCTCAGACCCGGGAATCCATATCAGGTAATAATAATAATAATAATATATATATATATATATATATATATATATATATATATATATATGTATGTATATATATATATATATATATATATATATATATATATATATATATATATATGTATATATATATATATATATATATATATATATATATATATATATATATATATATATATATAATCATCTCCTATGCCTATCAACACAAAGGGACTCATAAATTTCACCATTCGTCTCTATCTTGAGCTTCAAAATAAATCTGACTGAATGCAATAATTACAGAGGTATGTACCAACCGTGTTTCACACAATTGTACATAATTCCTTTTGTATATATTATGCTTGTATCTTCGCTCTTCCCTCGCTCTAAAACGAACATGAAAATTCATGTCTGGTTTTTCCTCTGTAATATTGTCTGTTTTGTGAACTTGTTATGTCCTGTTGCCTTGAGGTTTTGTATATAAGGAGAGAGTTCTACAATAATATAACTCAGTCGTTTCCAACCTGCCTTTGAGTTCACAACCTTACTCGGCGCCGTCACATTGGTGACCCCGGAAGTCGACTTGCTCCCACTGCCTTCCACCCCCACCTCCCTCGCCCCTCCATCGTTGGTACTATGACGGAGACGGACTCCACTACAGCAGTTGGCGATGCGGCCGCCCCATTGAAACTTTCACCGTTCGCCACCGGAGTGGCGTTTGCTTGGTTTCAACGCGCAGAAGTTCACTTCCTTATCAGGGGCGTGAGTCGCTCAACCACCAAGGCGGATTATGTTCTCGCGGCGATACCCGAGGACACCTTCCCAGAAATATCCGACTGGCTTTGTGAACAAGGAGACACCCCAATAGCGTATGACGCCCTCAAAACATACCTTCTGCAGCAGTACTCGCCGTCGCCAGCCGCCCGTATAGCAAAGCTTTTTCAGCTCTCGCAACAACCGTTGGGGGACCAAAGGGCTTCGCTTGCCCTCAGGGAGATGACCAGTATCGCTCGCCTTCAACCTGCCGCAGACGGCTCTCCTCGTGAGGTGAACCTACTTCGTGCCCTTTGGATACGCCGTTTACCCGAACCTGTACGCGCTGCCATACCCGATGTCGATAGTTTACCCATAAAGGACTTGATGACCAAAGCCAACGCCCTTATGGACAGCCACTTCAAGACCTCCATCAACGCCTCCACCCCTGACGACGAGGATGCCTATTCAACGTCAACCGAAGCTGACATGAATGCCGTAGGACATACACGCCTACCCCGTCACGTGCCGAAGCGGCGACAAAGCCGCCCACCACCCACCAATCGCTCGTGCCCCAACGAACGACTTCTACAGCCACTTACTACCTCCCATCCGCCGCAGTTTTGCTACTACCACTTCAGATTCGGGGCAATAGCGAAGAAATGTACCAAGGATTGTCAGTGGCCAAAAAACGTGTAAGTAGGCAATCGCTTGTGGCGGTGGCCTCCCATGGTTCTAATCTTTTCTTTTTACAGGATGCAGGAACGGGCGTGCGATTTTTGGTAGACACGGGTGCTTGTTCTCTTTTGGCAAGAAAACTCTTCAAGGCACGACGTAGTCTGTCTACATCTGCCGACGTCCGCTTAGTAGCTGCCAACGGATCTGCGATACCCACCTACGGTTACGAGAACCTCACATTATCGTTCGGAAACGGTAAATTCAATTGGAAGTTTCTCGTTGCTGACGTCACGATGCCAATCCTCGGTGCGGCTTTCCTCTCTCATTTCCACCTTCTGGTCGATGTCGCCCACCGACGATTGGTCAACGCAGACTCGTACTTGTCGACACCTCTTCAACCCGCCCCCTCTAACCTCGCTCTCCACATCAGCGCACCCACGGATGCCTACGCCCACCTCCTCACGTCGTACCCGGAAGTTTTCCGTCCAGAACTTCGCCAAACGCCCACGGTTCCTGCCAAGCACGGTATTTATCACCATATCAAGACGACGGGACCCCCAGTCTTCGCAAAATTCAGACGTCTGGCACCGGAACGATTGGCAGCCGCCAAACAGACGTTCGCCGAAATGGAAAAAATGGGCCTTTGCCAAAAGGCCTCCAGCCCATGGTCGTCGCCCTTACACATCGTTCTGAAGAAAGACGGCTCCCTCCGTCCGTGCGGGGATTACAGGCGCCTGAACATGCAAACAGAACCGGATCACTACCCCCTCCCAAACATTGCCGACGTGACCTCCTACCTGTACAAAGCGAAGGTTTTCTCTACGCTCGACCTCCTGAAGGGGTATTATCAGGTGCCTATGAACCCAGAAGACATCCCCAAGACCGCCATCACCCCTCCGTTTGGTACATACACCTTCAATTACTCCTGTTTTGGCCTTTGTAATGCTGGGGCAACGTTTCAACGTCTCATGGATGGCATCTTAGGGGACCTCCCTTTCTGTGTATGTTATGTGGACGACATACTTGTGTTCTCCTCCTCAAAAGAGGAACACCTCCGACACCTGCGCACCGTGCTCGACCGCCTGCAACAGAACGGCCTTGTAGTCCGGTACGACAAGTGTACCTTTGGCGCCAACGAAGTATTGTTCTTAGGGCACCGCATCACTCCTGAAGGTGTCCACCCCCTCCCTGAGAAGTTAGCAGCCGTTCAGAACTTCCCCGTGCCCTCGACCGTCAAAGCTCTGCAGGAATTCTTGGGCATGATCAACTATTATCACCATTTTCTGCCAGCCATTGCCGCCACTCTTGCTCCCCTCTACGCCTCCCTTAAGGGCAAGCTGAAGGACCTGAAGTGGGGTCCCCTTCAAGAAGCAGCCTTCTGCAATGCAAAGAAGGCCCTATCAACTGCTGCGGCTCTCACTTTTCCTATCCCACACGCCCCTCTCCTTCTCTCCACCGATGCCAGCGATGTCGCTATTGGTGCAGTACTCGAGCAGGTGGTCAAAGGCTCGCCCCGCCCATTGGCCTTCTTCAGCAGAAAACTGTCCAAGGCAGAATCGGGTTATTCTACCTTCGATCGAGAATTGCTGGCGGTGCACTTGGCTGTCCGTCACTTTCGCCATTTCTTAGAAGGTGCGCTCTTCATCATTCGCACAGACCACATGCCTCTGGTGCATGCCTTCACTCGACAGTCTGACGCCTGGTCCGCCCGTCAACGCCGACATCTCTCCGCCGTGGCTGAATACAATTGCACCCTCCAATACGTCCCTGGGAAAATGAATCCCGTTGCCAATGCCCTGTCAGGAAACACGTTGGCTGCCGTTCAACTGGGATTGGATTACAACGCCCTGGCTGAAGCCCAACGACAGGATCCAGAGTATCAAGCTTGTAGGACATCCTGCACATCCCTTCGTTGGGAAGACTTTCCCCTTGAAGACTCCAACACCACCCTCCTCTGTGACGTCATTACTGGTAGACCGCGACCTTGGATTCCTGCTCCCATGCACCGACATGTGTTTGATTTCATTCATGGCCTTTCACATCCCTCGTGTCGTTCTACTGCACAGCTGCTGAAGGCAAAGTTCATTTGGCACGGCATTTCTAAGGATGCTAAGGATTGGGTCCGCGCCTGTACTTCTTGCCAAACTTCCAAAGTACATCGACACACGGATTCAGGAGTGAGCACCTTTCCTCAACCTCAGCGTCGTTTCGCACACATTCACGTCGACGTTGTAGGCCCCCTACCCACATCACAAGGACATCCTTACCTGTTTACCGTCATGGACCGCTCCACTCGTTAGCCTGAAGCCATTCCCATGGAAACTGAAACGTCCGCCTCATGTACATCTGCCTTACTCTCTGGATGGATTTCAAGATTCGGTATCCCTGAGCATATTACTTCTGACAGGGGAACCACTTTCACTTCTCAATTGTGGACGTCATTAGCGAATCTCCTGGGCATCACCCTACATCAGACAACGGCCTACAACCCCGCTGCCAATGGAATGGTTGAACGTTTTCATCGCACCCTCAAAGCAGCTTTGATGTCCCGCTGCAAGGATTGCAACTGGTTTACTCAGCTTCCCTGGGTCCTCCTGGGACTAAGGACCACTCCTAAAGACGCCCTCGACGTCTCGGCAGCCGAAATGGTGTATGGCGACCCGTTGGTCGTCCCTGCCGAGTTTTTTCCTTCTACAACCTCCTCCGACGATCTCCAGCGCATACGTCACGTCGTGGGAAAATTTACTCCGTGCCGCCAGACTTACAAGCCCCCAGCGAAGCATCACATACCAACGGACTTGCACTCTGCAAGGCACGTCTTCCTGCGCAACGACACCAGCAAGCCACCACTAACGCCCCCTTACACGGGCCCTTTCCTTGTGATCCGACGCAGTCCGAAAGCATTCCTCCTAAACATTCGGGGCAAAGAAGACTGGGTCTCCATTGATCGTCTAAAACCTGCTTATCTTCTGCCAGATGACCCGCCTACAGTTCGCCTCTCTAGATCAGGGTGCCCTATTTAACATGTACAGTATGTCATTTTTAGGGGGGGAGCCATGTACCAACCGTGTTTCACACAATTGTACATAATTCCTTTTGTATATATTATGCTTGTATCTTCGCTCTTCCCTCGCACTAAAACGAACATGAAAATTCATGTCTGGTTTTTCCTCTGTAATATTGTCTGTCTTGTGAACTTGTTATGTCCTGTTGCCTTGAGGTTTTGTATATAAGGAGAGAGTTCTACAATAATATAACTCAGTCGTTTCCAACCTGCCTTTGAGTTCACAACCTTACTCGGCGCCGTCACAGGTATTACACTTACGTAAACGTAAGTTGAAATGAAAATATATACTATGCTCATTCTAAAGAAACTAGAGAGAAAGATTGATGAACAGCTCAGAGATGAACTAGCTGGATTCAGAAAATGTCGAAATTGTACTGACCAGATTTTTATTTATAAACATGTGGTGCAGCAGTGTGAAGAATATAGAAATTTGCTTTTGATGGCGTTTGTGTACTATGAAAAAGCCTTTAATAGTGTGGATCGGCCAATCTAGTGGAGAGTCTTGCTTTATTATGGAGATCCTCTGTGAATATGTAAATTTGATTAAGTCTGTTCATGAGCATTGTAAGGGCTAAGTTAGTGTTACTGGAGTCTTATCATATAACTTTCTAGTGAAGAGTGGAGTACTGCAAGGGAATATATTGTCATCGATATTGTTTATCTTTTCCATGGATTTTGTAATGCGTAGAACAGTCAGAGATGGTGGAGAAGGATTGCACTGGATTGGTGATAGGAATTTAGCAAACCTAGAGTATGCTGATGATTCTGTCCTTGCTAGCAGAACACCATACGATTTGCAATGCTTGCTTACCAGAATATGTGAAATATCACACTAGGTTGGGCTGAAGATAAATTGAAGAAAGACATAGATGATGAGAATGAAGTATCCAATGGAAGATGAAATATCACTGGAAGGAGAAAGGATTGGTGACATGGAATCATTTAGATATCTAGGAACTATGATCATTAATACAGGGTCATCATAATTGGCTTTTAATGGAAGATTGAAAACAGAAAATAGGATTATGGCTAGGATAAGTAAATTTTGGATATCAAATTGCTTGAAATTACATATGAAAATCAGGCTATGTATCAGTTTACCGAGATCGGTTTTACTCTATGGAAACAAGTCGTGGTATGACAATGACACAATATCCAACAAATTTTGTAGATTTGAGAACAAAACCCTCAGAAGAATATTAGGAATGAAATGGCAGGACAAGATTAGAAATAAAACTAGAAGAGAGATTACTCGATTGCCATATGTGGATGAGATCATGGGGAGGGGTAGAAGGGGATAGTTTGGGCATAGTCTTCGTAATCCCAAAAAGAGGTTAGTTCACCAGACTTTCAACTGGGCTCCACAAGTCACTAGAACAGTGGAAAGTCCCAGGCCTACATGTCTGAGGAATATGGAGAGTGAAGTAGATGATGATGAATGGAGAAGTATTGATTTAAAAGCTCAAGATAGTGACTACTGTCAAAATCTAACCAAGGCCCTTTGCGTCAATATGATTAGAAGATGATATATATATATATATATATATATATATATATATATATATATATATATATATATATATATATATATATATATATATATGTATACATATATATATATATATATATATATATATATATGTATACATATATTTATATATATATATATATATATATATATATACATGTATATATATATAATGTATATATATGTACAGTATATGAATATATATATATATGAATATATATTATATATATTATATATATATATACAGTATATATATATATATATATATATATATATATATATATATATATATATATATATATATATATATATATATATATATATACTGTATATATACACATATATATATGGACAGGCACTTGCTCGTTATTATATATGGGCAATGCCAATCTGGCATTGCCAGACCTATAATAGTCATACCCTAGTAAGAAGGGGTGCATGTTAGCGTATGTAAGCATGTATATGTGAATGATAATCAGCCGTCATTTTTGACGGGTGGCGTGCACTATTAATAAATATTCATTTACACGATTTTCCAATTCCTTGAGGAGTACATTGAAGGTTTTGCATTGAATGAAAAGTCAACAGGAGTATATGCATAAATTTATTTTACAAGTTGTATATATAATTAAAATGATTTACTATATACATAGTGCGTTGATTTATATCTGTTGATGAAAGAAAAATAAATAATGGAAATATCACATGACGAAAATGCATTCTTATGTGATTGTTTCCTTAACTTCTGTATCGCTTAATAACCATAACGAAACTATTTTGGTGATCGCTCTGTTTGGAATTGTTTTGAAATAAAAGGTCAAGGAATGTATTTGAATCTCTACTGCGGGGCTCCATACTCAGTTGATGGCGGTGGAGGGGGAGGAGCATAAGAGTTGCTTCGGGAAGAGGCCGCTTCACGTGCTGCGGCAGCGTCTTCTTCAGCAGCCTTGGCAATCTGGTCGAGGACGAACTGGGGAATTGGGTGGGGGAATTCGGGAGCCACTGGCAGCAGGTCGGACTGGGGCTGATAGCCGTTCTCGTCGGCGACATATTTTACTTCGACGAAAGTGCCGTCAGGAGCAGTGTATCTTTATGGAAAATGAGTAGAGTATTAAAACTTGAATAAGTTATTCAATACTTGAGAGAGAGAGAGAGAGAGAGAGAGAGAGAGAGAGAGAGAGAGAGAGAGAGAGAGAGAGAGAGAGAGTCCTCTGATGAATCAAGCAAAATATATCAGCATATTTCTTAAAAGAAAAAAATATAAGATAAGATGAATCTCTTAGAAAACTTACGCGTAAACTCCAGACTTGACGACTGAGTCTTCTGGCCCATTTGGAGACCCAGACTGGGAGAAGACGATTCCATTGTCAGCCTCAAAATCAACACTGAAGCTTCCAAACTCATCCTGGGTTCGGTCGTCCCTCAAGATAGCTACTGGTGGCAGAACGACTTCAATGGCAGCTCTGTTGGAGGCAGCAGGGGCTCCGTAAGAAGGAGCAGGCGTAGGAGGGTCATAGGATGGCAGCTGGTCAGCAACAGCAATGGTTGCTAAAGCCACGATTAATATCTGTGTACAAAGAGAGAAAAAAAATGTCCTGAGGAGTGGCTGTATCCTTGGGGATTCCCTTTTCCCGTCTGCTTTCCTTTCTTTCTCACGGTGACCCTTTAGTTAGCTCTTAATGAGCCAGATGTCCTTACTCTTCATTTGAAATAATGTTTACTGTTTATTTTGCAAGAGAAGTTGAATTATGTTTTGAAAGGATACTGTGTCAGGGATGAAATATGGTTAGGAATTACTCTCAGAATATTTTTATAAGAAAAACTAGCTCTTTTCAAATTAGGATTTTCAACTTGTCAAACTTATTATTATTATTATTATTATTATTATTATTATTATTAATTGCTAAGCTACAACCCTAGTTTGAAAAGCAGAATGCTATAAACCCAAGGGTGCCAACAAGGAAAATTTCACAGTGAGGAAAGTAAGAGGAAATAAATAAAACATTTTAAGATCAGTAAAAACATTAGAATAAATCTTTCATATATGAAATTATAGAATTAAGGAAAAAACAAGAGGGAGAGAAATAAGATAGTGTGCCCGAGTGTACCCTCAAGCAATCATCACATTTTATCATTAAAAGTTTATTTCTTACTCTTTTGCAATAAACTCCAACAGAAATGGTGATTTCATGTTGCAAATGTCGTTCCAATACGAACCTATTAGTTAAAAGAAATTTTTGACTTTTAAAATCTACATCACATTCTTCAACTAAGAACTCCATGTTTTAGGTTATATCCCGCTATTTATTTAAAAAAAAAAAAACAAAAAAACTTTCAAATGCAGCATTTAAGGTTACTAATTCTACATATTTTTACCTTAAATAATGTTTTTCCGTCGTTTAATATTCGTGTACTGGCAACCTTGCATCTAAGTAGAAAAAAAACGTTTCATTTCAAATGTTAAAGTCATAGTTGAAAATAAACTTTAAGGTTTTGTATTCTTATTCAAAACTCGAAGACAAAATAAAAGATAATAAGCGTAGTTACAAAACTACATTTGAGAATCTTATAATCTTTAACTACATTATTAGTTCATGTTTGCACAATTTCTGAGTCATGCATGAAGCCTACGACATATTTCAATATGTTTCCGAAAGAGAAAAAAATGTATTGAATACACATATTTACTCTTTTCAAGTCGCCCCCCTCACCAAGAGCGTCTTAAGAATTCCAATTGAGGTGTTTGATCATAAATAGCTTTATTACTTGGGGAAAATTATTACCCTTTAAAATCAAATAGAATTTAAACCACAGCTGAGGGAAATTTGCATAATAATGCAGTTCATTTTCAAAAATGATTATGGGTTAGGATCTGTATTACCTCATAGCCCTTTCTCATTCATAGTATGTAGAATATAAATATCTATGAACTGGTACATAGTTATAGCATACACATACACACACATGCGCACCTGCGCGCGCACACACACATATTGTATATATTTATCTATATATATATGTGTATATATATATATATATATATATATATATATATACACATAAAACGTTATTTTCAAACACCAGTTAAGTGCTTTTCTTCAAAACACATCATTATAATAATTTATTGTCTCAAATATACCCTTATGCCTGAATAGAGCTATTGATTTAATTGGTGGCACTGTAATGTTAATAAATCATAATGTTAACAAAAAATCAAAGAACGTGGTAAAGGACCAAAGCAATTTAAAACTAATATAAGTTTCCTGAATATCTTCAAAAGCCAAGGAAAGAAATGATTGTATAGAGATATGTATTTCCAATTATTGGTCTAAAAATTATATATAAAATATCACATTGATAAAAATAAATTGCAGAATGCAGAGTGGGAATCTTGTAATCACCAGAAACTGTTAGAGTTCAAAGAATAAACCTGCTGGCTTTGAGATTTAGATATTCTGTTTGACAGGTGGGACATAAGTAGTTGGAGACGCACCTCTATGAAAATTCCTTGAGCAATGCCTGATACAAATCCTCTTAGTTATCAATGTTTAAATCTCCAATAAAATAGAAGGGGGAGGAGGGAGGCAGAGGCGATAACGAAGATCCCTAAATGACTCCGAAAGATGAGAGTTTGTATGCTCCTCGCACAGCGTCTTCATTTCGCAACTTTGGCATGAGGCCGAGGACGATCTGAGGGATCGGATGTCGAAATTTTAGGCCAAAGAGAAAGATGTTGGGTTCAAATTACTAGTCGTTCTGCCTCAGTAGTGCTCAAAGCTTTGGAGAATGTATTATGGAAATGAATGCGTCTTCGAAATACTCTGTCCATAGTTCATATCACATGTTTTATTTTATTTATGGTTTCTCTGACCTTTGAGATCCAGTGCAAATTATGGTGAATGAATTTTAACCCCAACAAAATGATTGTAAGTAGGTCGAGGACAGTGGCCCCTAAACATCCGGATCTCAGCGTTAATAATGATTCTTTAAATCTGTTTGACTCTTTTAATTTTGTGTGATTCTTGATAACAAATTTACTTTTAATAAATACATTTGGTCTGTCTCTTCTTCAATTGCACAAAAATTGGCTTATTGAGAAAGTCTTTAAAGATTGTCGATGATCAATCTACTCTGAAGAAGTTATAAAAATTCTATCATTCTTCCTTGTTTCGAGTATTGTTCTCCTGTTAGCTACGGAATCTCTTCTTAATTTATTGGATAGGAACTTTTTGGTCTATTGAATTTCTTATTCCTGATCTAGATATAAATCTGTATCACCGGCGTTTGGTTAGTTTTTTCTATGCATTTTGCATAAGACTTTTCCTAATTCTTTCCATCCTTTGCATTCACATATTCCCAGATAGTACCATCATGTTCGTAATACTAGGTATGCAGTTAATTCTTATAGTCATGCCTTCTCCCCCATAAGGTTCAATACTACACATTATTCAAGAAGTATTATTCCAGCTGTAACCAAGTAGTGGAATGATCTTCTTAATCAGGTAGTGTAATGTTTTTTTTTTATGTTCAACATAAAAAAAAATCTATTTCAATGTTGTTACTGTTCCTGAAATATCTTATTCTGATTGTTCATTACTACCCTTCTAGATTGTTCATTTCCTTATTTCCTTTCCTTACTGGGATATTTTTTCTCTGTTGGAGCCCTTAGGCTTATAGCATCCGGCTTTTCGAGCTAGTACCGTAACTTAGCTAATAATAATAATAATAATAATAATAATGATAATAATAATAATAATAATGACAATAACAACCATAACCATCATTATCATCATCATCATCATTATCATTATCATCATCAATTATCTGAACATTCTATGATAGCTCATGAGTTTAAATCGGAGTAGCCTTACACATAATACATTAGAGAGTATCATATAGAAGGCAAAAGGAATTCTGTTAACCATAATGTATTCCACTAGGAGTGAGGCTGTGTCTCTTAAGTGGAACACCTGAGGAAAAGGGAAAGAATTTGCCCTTGAAGCTGCCATCCCTCAATAACTTCCTTAGCGGCAGGGACTTCACACCTGCAACATGCATGGAGTTATCATCTTTGATGAATGAAGATTTCAGTGATTTATATCAGGTTATAGGAGACCGGATAACTTACAAATATGGGCATAGAATATTAAAGTATTATTAGGACCATGACTAATTAGTCACCGAAAAGATAAACTTTTTTATGCTTTCAAGTTATGAGTTGATAGAGCAATAATCAAATACGAATGCATTTTATTTCACTTAGTCTGACGATATAAATTAGCTCCAATCCGGCTTTCATTTTATTCTATACTGACCTAATATATACTTCTGTATTCCATACTTACCATGTCTATCTTCCGTGCTGTTTTTTAAAGCACACACACACACACACATATATATACTACTGTATATATATATATATATATATATATATATATATATATATATATATATATTTATATGTAGACATACATATGTAATTAAATATACATGCGTATATAAACATATCTGGCCTGCAATAAGCCACATTGCAACGTACGAGCCAACACCTTGTCTAGGGAGGATTTTTCTGTGATACCAGAAGAGCTAAAATAAATAAATTGAGATATAATAGGCTTCGTGATATAAGAGGAACTTGCAAATCTTAAACCGAATTAAAAGACGGCTATATGTTTTGCTTCAGAGGACATGAAAGTAAATGAAATGGGTGTTCTTATTAATGAAAATCTTGCAGGTAACAGAAGTATTTTGCAGTACTAATGACAGAATTGCAGGATTAATTATCAAACTAAATAAGAATTATAAACTGAAGATCATTCAAACATGTCCCCAACAATATCCCTTAGAGAAAATATTCAAACTTTTTATGAAGATCTGGAGATATCTATGAAAAAACATAAGACTCAATTTACATTTGTTTTGGGTGATTTCAATGCTAAAGTAAGTTATACCACAAGTGCTTCATAGGTGCTCGTACACTTTAACGGTATAGCTTTTTTTCTTAAGGTTTAATCTTCCCTGCACTGATAATTCCCCAACCTGGGTAAGCTTGTTAACTCATATTATATTATATTTGAATTTTTGTGACGTTCTTGCTCGCAATTGCTTGTATATAAGCTAAATATCTGTTTAATAAATTTTAGTTGCATTCCTCTTGCCTCTCTGTTACAACATAACCTCCCACTCGCACAATTGGTGATCGCTGGAGGAACAGGTCCCTCCCGCCTTCCCCCTCATTGCTGTGCCCTACTTGTTAAAATGCCACCCACCGAACCCGACTCTTCGACACTTGTCGTCTCAATGAAACTGTTGTCCTTCTCCAGCGGAGAAGCATTTGCCTGGTTCCAGCTGCTGAAGTTCAGTTTTGCATCAAGGGCGCGACTCTCTCAAGCTGCAAAGCAGTCTATTTCCTGAAAACTATCCCTGAGGATGCCATTTTAAAAAATATCTAATTGGCTTTGCAACCAGGGGAAAACCCCAATAACATACAACGCCATCAAAACATACCTCATGGAGCACTATTAACCATCGCCAACCAACCGTATCACTAAGCTTTTTCAGCTCATTCAACAGTTGTTGGGGGACCAAAATTCTTCATTCGTCCTCAGAGAAATAATCAGTATCGCTCGCCTGCACCCTGCTGTAGACGGCTCTCCTCCAGAGATGAACATATATCTTGCCCTTTAGGTATGACACCTACCCGAACCTATACACGTCACCATTCCTGATGTCGATGTTTTGCACCTGAAGGACCTGATGACCAAATTCGACACCCTTATGGAAAGCCACTTCAACACCTTCAAGACCTCCATCAACGCCTCCACTCCTGACGAAGAGACCAACTATTCAACAGTGACCAGAGCTGACGACTGTCCCGTGACATGTCTGAGTGCCGACAAAGCCCCCCACCACTAACATTAGCCGCCCCTCATTCATGCTCCAACCCACAACCTCTTCAGATACTTACTGACGCCCATTGGCTGCGGTTATGCTACTACCACTCCAGATTTGGGACTGCTGTGAAGAAATGTGTAAACAGCTTTCAGTGGCCAAAAATCTTGTAAATAGGTCATCACTTGTGACGGTGGCCTCCCTTATCACTAATCTTTTCTTTTTATATGATGCAGGCATGGCTGTGCAGTTTTTGGTAGACGCTGGTTCTTGCCATTCTCTTATACCAAGGCCATTCTTCAGGACACAACAAGGTCATTCTATTCCTCACCCATTGGTAGGAGACACTAACATTATTGTTTGGGAGCACTAAATATCATTGGAAGTTTCTCGTTGCCGACATCACATTGCGAGGCCTTGGTGCACATTTCCCCTCTTTCGACGTCCTGGTTGATGTTGCTCACAGACAGTTAGTCAATGCCAACATGTAATCATCGACACCTTTTCAACCCACCCCATCCGACATCGCTCTCCAAGTCAGCACTACCATGGATGCCTACGTCCAACTTCTTACATCATACACGGAAGTTTTCCATCCAGAACTTTGACAAACGCTAAGCATAGTATTCATCACCATATCAAGACGACGGGGACCCCAGCGCTTGGCTTCAGGCGCCTGGCACAAGATCGTTTGGCTGCCACTAAACAAACGTTCGCAAAAATAGAAGAAATGGGTCTTTACCAAAAGGCCTCAAGCCCATGGTCAAAATCCTTACACATCATCGTAAAAAAATATGGCTCCCTGCACCCTTGGGCGGGTTACAGGCATCTGAACATTCAGACAACACTGCATCACTCCTCAAGGAGTCTACTCCTTACCTGAGAAGAAAGTAACCATTCAGAACTTCCCCACACCCTCCACCATCAAAGTAGGGCAAGAATTTTTGCGCATAATTAACTATTATCACCGATTCCTGCCAGCCATCACCGCCACTCTTACCCCCTTCTACGCCTCCCTCAAGTACAAGCCAAAAGACCTGGAGTGAGGTCCCTTTCGAGAAGGGGCCTTCTTCAACGCACAGAATGCCCTGTCAACCACTGCTACTTTCAATTTTGATTTCAATATATATATATATATATATATATATATATATATATATATATATATATATATATATATATTTGCATGTGTGTATATCAAATAAGCCATATATTTTAATATATGAAAGTCTGCATTCTCATAACAACATCGGGATCAGGGCACCAGGCAAAATTACTCAAAGACTATAGTATCTGACCGGCCAGGTTTCAAACTCTGGTCCAGGATACTTGTATGACAGTGTCCTTACCATTTTCTTCGTGGCTAAGTGCTAAGGTCACTGTCATACACGTATCCTGGACCAGGGTTCGAAACCCTGTCCGCCAGATACTATAGTCTTTGAGTGATTTTCCCTGGTGCTCTGATTCCGAGGTCGTTAAGAGAATCCAGACTTTAATGTATTAAGATATATGGCTTATTTGATATACACACATTTATACTGTATATATATATATATATATATATATATATATATATATATATATATATATAAATATATATATATATCTACATATATATATGCTTATATATTTATGAATATGAATATATATATAATATATATGTATATATATATATAAATATATATATATATATATATATATATATATATATATATATATATACAGTATATATATATATATATACATATATATATATGTGTGTGTTTTAATGTATTGAAATATATGACTTATTTGAAATATGAAAAACACGTTTAAAGGTACAAAATTTTTCATATATATATATATATATATATATATATATATATATATATATAAATGTGTATATATATATGCAGATATATATATATATATATATATATATATATATATATATATATATATATATATATACATATACATATAATATGCTGAAAACTTCTGGCAACTCCTTCAATACCCCTTTAATATCAAACACAATCTTTCTATCGCTGATGCTACTATAGTTGTAGGCTTATTTCTGTAAAGCATGTGTTTATTTTGAAATTTTCCTGAACCATAAAGTTTGACAATTTATTTCCTATCATCTTGATAAAAATCTGAAACATGTGAAATAATTAAACTTAAATAAGGTTAACTCTTTGCTTATACGAGGTAAATTGTGCATTGGACAATCTCAATTTTACAGTGAACAAAGCGGTATGCAACCCACGTGGATAAAATAATGTACATGATGATGTGATGGCTCAAAATATTCAAAGGTGAAGAATACCAACCCAAAATGCTGCTCTTAAAATCCTCACGAAATCAGAGGTGGGAAGGAAGAGGATAAAATAAAAAATTGCGAACTTTAAATATTAAGAATATATATATTTACGTTGAAATTGAAAGGACTTTCGTAGGATAGGTACTGGACGTCATAAAAAAAAGGAACAAAAAGAAACAGGATAATTCGAGTTAGTAATAAAACTATGTAAAAAAAGGACCTTGTTAGTTAAAAGTCAAAGTAACTTCATAACAACACAAATATTAACCATTTGATTAACGAAATATGCTATGTTGCTGATTTCTTACGTGGAATTTCAAAAATAGTTCTTTTTGTTATCTTCTGGAGAAAGGTTTCATTGCTATTTTTATATTATTGTAGATATTTCAAATTTGTTATGAACTGATTCTCAGACATTTCCGAAATTTTGCCATAGGTGAGGAAAACAGGTGAGGTAACCGAAGAATAAACTAAAGTGAGGACACATGCTTAATGAAAAAGAAGGTTACTAATGGTTGTTTGTCTCTCGTTTATAATTAAGGAACATCGTAGATCACGCTTTGGATTTCCTGGAAATACAACTCTTTGGTTTAAATACCCCCAAGCAAGAGAACTCTACCACAAGACAGTGGAAGACCATGGTCTAGAGGCTATGGCTCCATCGAAGATTAAAAATCAATGGTTTGGTTTTTGAGTGTGCTTCTCCTAGAAGAGCTGCATTCCATAGCTAAAGAGTCTCTTCTACCCTTACTAAAAGGAAGGTAGCTACTGAACAATTTTGGTGCAGTATTTAACCTCTTGAGTGAACAAGAATTAATTGGTAATCTAAGTGTTGTTAAGTGTATGAGAACAGAGGAGAATCTGTAAAGAATAGGCCAGACTATTCGATGTATGTGTAGGCAAAGAAAAAACGAGCCGTAACCAGAGAATGGATCCAATGTAGTACTGTCTGGCCAGTCAAAGGCCCCTAAAAGCTCTTTAGCAGTAGTATCTCAACGGGTGCCTTAATAATCGCTTACCTCTATTGTCTTGTAATATTTACGAGTATATTTTCACTGAAGATTGAGCGAAAGAGAAACAAGGAAAAAATGAAACGATATAGGCAACCTGAAACACTGAATGTCAGATTCCGTTTCCATTTTTACCTCATTTAGATAATGTTAGACTAAGATGACATTACAGTTTTAGATTCATTGAAATTAAAACTGAGTTATATGCATAAATTTATTTTACAAGTTGAATATATAATAAAAACTATTTACTATGTACATAGTGAGTTGATTTATATCTGTTGAGGAAAGAAAAATAAATAATCAAAATATTGCATAACGAAAATGCATTACGTGATTGCTCCTTTAAGTTCGGTTTCGCTTAATGACCTTAATGGAACTAGATTGGTGATCGCTCTGTTTGGAATTGTTTTGAAATAAAAGGTCAAGGAATGTATTTGAATCTCTACTGCGGGGCTCCATAGCCAGTTGATGGCGGTGGAGGGGGAGGAGCATAAGAGTTGCTTCGGGAAGAGGCCGCTTCACGTGCTGCGGCAGCGTCTTCTTCAGCAGCCTTAGCGATCTGGTCGAGGACGAACTGGGGAATTGGGTGGGGGAATTCAGGAGCCACTGGCAGCAGGTCGGACTGGGGCTGATAACCGTTCTCGTCGGCGACATATTTTACTTCGACGAAAGTGCCGTCAGGAGCAGTGTATCTGATGGAAAATAAGTGCAGTATTAAAACATGAATTAGTTATTCAATACTAGAGAGAGAGAGAGAGAGAGAGAGAGAGAGAGAGAGAGAGAGAGAGAGAGAGAGAGAGAGAGAGAGAGGGAGAGAGAGAGAGAGAGAGATTGTCCTCTGGTGAATCAAGGAAAATACTCTCAATATATTTCTTAAAAGATAAAAGAAAAAAATATGAGATAAGATGAATCTCTTAGAAAACTTACGCGTAAACTCCAGACTTGACGACTGAGTCTTCTGGCCCATTTGGAGACCCAGACTGGGAGAAGACGATTCCATTGTCAGCCTCAAAATCAACACTGAAGCTTCCAAACTCATCCTGGGTTCGGTCGTCCCTCAAGATAGCTACTGGTGGCAGAACGACTTCAATGGCAGCTCTGTTGGAGGCAGCAGGGGCTCCGTAAGTAGGAGCAGGCGTAGGAGGGTCATATGATGGCAGCTGGTCAGCAACAGCAACGGTTGCTAAAGCCACGATTACTATCTGTGTACAATGAGAGAAAAAGAAAATCTCCTAATTCTTATGGAATTCTTAATTTGACCCTTAATTGCATTGTGATTTTATGTTGTGTGTCATAGGGCTCAACAACAACGACAAAAACAACAACAACAACAACAATATCATTCATAAAATGAGATGCATAGACAGGTAGAATGTAACAGTGTAAAAAGGTAATGCTAATCCTTACAATCTTCATGTTTGTCTTTCCGGAGTGAGAATGATACCAGAGCACTTTACAAGGCCTGTTTATATAGCAAATGGCCAGCTGACCAATCTACTTCTTCCTGGGCGTCAGAAGTGAGGGTGGGAGGAGGTGAGGAGTGGCTGTATCCTTGGGGATTCTGCTTTCCTTTCTTTCTCACGGTGACCCTTTAGTTAGCCTTTAATGAGCCAGATGTCCTTACTCTTCATTTGAAATAATGTTTACTGTTTATTTTGCAAGTGAAGTTGAATTATGTTTTGAAAGGATACTGTGTCAGGGATGAAATATGGTTAGGAATTACTTTCAGAATTTTTTATAAGAAAAACTAGCTCTTTTAAAATTAGGATTTTCAAATTGTCAAACTAATTACTATTATTATTATTATTATTATTATTATTATTATTATTGATTGCTAAGCTACAACCCTAGTTTGAAAAGCAGGATGCTATAAACCCAAGGGTGCCAACAAGGAAAATATCCCAGTGAGGAAAGTAAGAGGAAATAAATAAAACATTTTAAGAGCAGTAAAAACATTAGAATAAATCTTTCATATATAAAACTATAGAATTAAGGAAAAAAACAAGAGGGGGAGAAATAAGATAGTGTGCCCCAGTGTACCCTCAAGCAATCATCACATTTTATCATTAAAAGTTTATTTCTTACTATTTTGCAATAAACTCCAACAGAAATGGTGATTTCATGTTGCAAATGTCGTTCCAATACGAACCTATTATTTAAAAGAAATTTTTGACTTTTAAAATCTACATCACATTCTTCAACTAAGAACTCCATGTTTTAGGTTATATCCCGCTATTTATTTCAACAAAAGAAAAAAATACTTTCAAATGCAGCATTTAAGATTACTAATTCTACATATTTTTACCTTAAATAATGTTTTTCCGTCGTTTAATATTCGTGTACTGGCAACCTTGCATCTAAGTAGAAAAAAAAACGTTTCATTTCAAATGTTAAAGTCATAGTTGAAAATAAACTTTAAGGTTTTGTATTCTTATTCAAAACTCAAAGAGAAAATGCAAGATATTAAGTGTAGCTACAAAACTAGATTTGAGAATCTTATAATCTTTAACTACATTATTAGTTCATGCTTGCACAATTTCTAAGTCATGCATGAAGCCTACGACATATTTCAATATGTTTCCGAAAGAGAAAAAAATGTATTGAATACACATATTTACTCTTTTCAAGTCGCCCCCCTCACCAAGAGCGTCTTAAGAATTCCAATTGATGTGTTTGATCGTAAATAGCTTTATTACTTGGGGAAAATTATTACCCTCTAAAATCAAATAGAATTTAAACCACAGCTGAGGGAAATTTGCATAATAATGCAGTTCATTTTCAAAAATGATTATGGGTTAGGATCTGTATTACCTCATAGCCCTTTCTCATTCATAGTATGTAGAATATGAATATCTATGAACTGGTACATAGTTATAGCATACACATACACACACATGCGCACCTGCGCGCGCACACACATATATTGTATATATTTATCTATATATATATATATATATATATATATATATATATATATATATATATATATATATATATATATGTATATATATATATATATATATATATATATATATATATATATATATATATATATATATATATATGTATGTATATTTATATATATATATATACACACATAAAACGTTATTTTCAAACGCTAGTTAAGTGCTTTTCTTCAAAACACATCATTATAATAATATATTGTCTCAAATATACCCTTGTGCCTGAATAGAACTATTGATTTAATTGGTGGCACCAAAATGTTAATAAATCATAATGTTAACAAAAATTCAAAGAACATGGTAAAGGACCAAAGCAATTTAAAACTAATATAAGTTTCCTAAATCTCTTTAAAAGCCAAGGAAAGAAATGATTGTATAGAGATATATATTTCCAATTATTGGTCTAAAAATTATAAAAAATACACATCAATAAAAATAAATTGCAGAATGCAGAGTGGGAATCTTGTAATCACCAGAAACTGTTAGAGTTCAAAGAATAAACCTGCTGGCTTTGAGATTTAGATATTCTGTTTGATAGGTAGGACATAAGTAGTTGGAGACGCACCTCTATGAAAATTCCTTGAGCAATGCCTGATACAAATCCTCTTAGTTATCAATGTTTAAATCTCCAATAAAATTGAAGGGGGAGGAGGGAGGCAGAGGCGATAACGAAGATCCCTAAATGACTCCGAAAGATGAGAGTTTGTATGCTCCTCGCACAGCGTCTTCATTTCGCAACTTTGGCATGAGGCCGAGGACGATCTGAGGGATCGGATGTCGAAATTTTAGGCCAAAGAGAAAGATGTTGGGTTCAAATTACTAGTCGTTCTGCCTCAGTAGTGCTCAAAGCTTTGGAGAATGTATTATGGAAATGAGTGCGTCTTCGAAATACTCTGTCCATAGTTTTTAATATTTCTATAAAGTTGAGTTTTTATATCTGTGAAATATAACCGATTTTTCTTAAACCTCAGATTTGTCTTTTAGTTCATACTTTAAAAATTGTCCGTAATATTACCATATTTATAATAAAGGAAGGTAGGTATTGTATGAAACTAGAAAAGAAAGGTAGCCTTCTTTTTCAACAGCTCCTGTGATGAAGATTGAAGGGTATTTGTCGATAAAGGCTGGTTGTAGATATATATTCGTATTTGGACGCTAAAACTCCCGAAACAAGTTAAAAGTGACATCGTACAACAGTTTAGCGTTCATATCACATGTTTTACTCTATTTATGGTTTCTCCGACCATTGAGATCCAGTGCAAATTATGGTGAATGAATTTTAACCCCAACAAAATGATTGTAAGTAGTTCGAGGACAGTGGCCCCTAAACATCCGGATCACAGCGTCAATAATGATTCTTTAAATCTGTTCGACTCTTTTGATTATGTGTGATTCTTGATAACAAATTTACTTTTAATAAATATATTCGGTCTGTGTCTTCTTCAATTGCACAAAAATTGGCTAATTGACAAAGTCTTTGAGGATTGTCGATGATCAATCTACTCTGAAGAAGTTTTAAAGATTCTATCCTTCTACCTTGTTTCAAGTATTGTTCTCCTGTTAGCTACGGAATCTCTTCTTAATTTTTTGGATAGGAACTTTGTGGTCTATTGAATTTCTTATTCCTGATCTAGATATAAATATCTATCACCGGCGTTTGGTTAGTTTTTTCTATGTATTTTGCATAAGATTTTTCCTAATTCTTCCCATCCTTTGCATTCACATATTCCCAGATAGTACCATCATGTTCGTAATACTAGGTATGCAGTTGATTCTTATAGTCATGCCTTCTCCCCATAAGGCTCAATACTATACATTATTCAAGAAGTATTATTCCAGCTGTAACCAGTTAGTGGAATGATCTTCTTAATCAGGTAGTTGAATCGGTTTAACTTTAAAAGTTCAGTGTTAGAGTGAATGTTTTTTTATGTTGAACATAAAAAAAATCTATTTTAATGTTACTTTTCTTGAAATATCTTATTATGATTGTTCATTACTTCCCTTCTTGATTGTTTATTTCCTTATTTCCTTTCCTCACTGGGATATTTTTTCTCTGTTTGAGCCCTTAGGCTTAAAGCATCCTGCTTTTCGAACTAGGACTGTAACTTAGCTAATAATAATAATAATAATAATAATAATAATAATAATAATAATAATAACCATAACCATAACCATATTCATAACCATCATCATCATCATCATCATCACCATCAATTATCTGAACATTCTATGGTAGTTTATAAGTTTAAATCGGAGTAGCCTTACACATAATACATTAGAGAGTATCATATAGAAGGCAAAAGGAAATCTGTTAACCATAATGTATTCCATTAGGAGTGAGGCTGTCTCTTAAGTGGAACACCTGAGGAAAAGGGAAAGAATTTGCCCTTGAAGCTGCCATCCCTCAATAACTTCCTTAGCGGCAGGGACTTCCCACCTGCAACATGCATGGAGTTATCATCCTTGATAAATGAAGATTTCAGTGATTTATATCAGGTTATAGGAGACCGGATAACGTACAAATATGGGCATTAAATAGGGGACATTGTATTATTAGGACTATGACTTATTAGTCACCGAAAAGATAAACTTTTTTATTCTTTCAAGTTATGAGTTGATAGAGTAATAATCAAATACGAATGCATTTTATTTCACTTAGTCTGACGATATCAATTAGCTCCAATCAAGCTTCCATTTTATTCTATACTGACTTGATATATATATATATATATATATATATATATATATATATATATATATATATATATATATAAATATATATATATATATATATATATATATATATATATATATATATATATACTTGCCACATCTATTTTCATTATTTTTTAAAACATTCACACACACACACACACACATATATATATATATATATATATATATATATATATATATATATATATATATATATACATATATATATATATATATATATATAATATGTATATATATATATATGTATATATATATATAATATATATATATATATGTATATATATATATATATATATATATATATATATATATATATATATATGTGTGTGTGTGTGTGTGTTTGTGTATATATACATTTGCAATTAAACATACATACGTATATAAACATCTCTGGCCTGCAACAAGCCACCATGCAACATACGAATCAGTGCCCTGTTTACGGAAGGTTTTGCTGTGATACCAGAAGAGCTGAAATGAATAAGTGGAGATATAATACTTTAGTGTAGTGATATTAGAGGAACTTGGGAATCTTATAGAGAATTAAAAGACGGCTATATGTTTTGCTTCAGAGGACATGGAAGTAAATGGAGTTGGTTTTCTTATTAATGAAAATCTTGTTAGGTAACACTAGTGACAGAATTGCTGGTTTAATTATCAAACTAAATGAGAATCATAAACTGAAGATCATTCAAACATGTCCCCAACAACATCCGACAGAGAAGATATTCAAACTTTTTATGAATATCTGGAGTTATCTATGAAAAAACATAGGACTCAATTTACATTTGTTTTGGGTGATTTCAATGCTAAAGTAAGTTGTACCGCAAGTGTTTCATAGGTGCTCGTACACTTTAACGGTATAGCTTTTTTGTCTTAAGACTTAATCTTCCCTGCACTGATAATAGCCCAACCTGAGTAAGCTTGTTAACTCATGTCATATTTTGTTTGAATTTTTGTTACGTTCTTGCTTGCAATTGCTTGTATATAAGCTAAATATCCGTTTAATAAAGTTTAGTTGCATTCCTCTTGCCTCTCTGTTAAAACATAACCACCCACTCGCACAATTTGTGACTGCTGAAGGAACGGCTCCCTCCCGCCTTCCCCCTCATTGCTGTGGCCTACTTGTTACAATGCCACCCACCGAACCTAACTTTTCGACACTTGTCGTCTCAATGAAACAGTTTCCCTTCACCAGCAGAGGAGCATTTGCCTGGTTCCAACGTGCTGAAGTTCAGTTTTGCTTCAAGGGCGCGACTCTCTCAAGCTGCAAAGCAGGCTATGTCCTCAAAACTATTCCTGGGGAGTCGTTTTCAAAGATCTCTAATTATCTTTGCAGCCAAGGGAACACCCCAATAGCGTATGAGGACACCATCAAAACATACCTCCTGGAGCAATATTAACCATCGCCAACCAACCATATTGCTAATCTTTTTCAGCTCTTTCAACAGTTGTTGGGGGACCAAAACTTTTCATTCGCCCTCAGAGAAATAATCAGTATTGCTCACCTGAACCCTGCCGTAGACAGCTCTCCTCTAGAGGTGAACATATATCTTGCCCTTAAGGTATGACACCTACTCGAACCTATACACGTCACCATTCCTGATGTCGATGTTTTGCACCTGAAGGACCTCATGACCAAATTCGTCACTCTTATGGAAAGTCACTTCAACACCTTCAAGACCTTCATCAATGCCTCCACTCCTGACGAAGAGACCAACTATTCAACAGTGACCAGAGCTGACGACTGTCCCGTGACATGTCTGAGTGCCGACAAAGCCCTCCACTACTCACATTAGCCGCCCCTCATTCATGCTCCAACCCACGACCTCTTCAGATACTTAATGATGCCCATCAGCCACAGTTATGCTACTACCACTCCAGATTTGGGACTGCTGTGAAGAAATGTGTAAACAGTTTTCAGTGGCCATAAATTTTGTAAGTAGGTCATCACTTGTGACGGTGTCCTCCCCATCACTAATCTTTTCTTTTTACATGATGCAGACATGGCTCTGCAGTTTTGGTAGACGCTGGTTCTTGCCATTCTCTTCTACCAAGGCCATTCTCCAGGACACAACAAGGTCATTCTAAGCCTTCTGACGTCTGTTTTGTAGGTTTCAAAGGATCTGAAATCCTTACCCTTTGGTAGGAGACACTAACATTATTGTTTGGGAGCACCAAATATCATTAGAAGTTTCTCGTTGCCGACATCACATTGCGAGGTCTCGGTGCACATTTCCCCTCCTCTTTCGACCTCCTGATTGATGTTGCTCACAGACGGTTAGTCAATGCAAACATGTAATCATTGACACCTCTTCAACCTACCCCATCCGACATAGCTCTCCAAATCAGCCCACCTTCTTACATCATACACAGAAGTCTTCCATCCAGAACTTTGACAGACACCAACCACAGTATTCATCACCATATCAAGACGACGGGGACCCCAGCGCTTGTCAGATTCAGGCGTCTGGCACAAGATCGTTTGGATGCCACTAAACAAACGTTTTCAAAAATAGAAGAAATGGGTCTTTGCCAAAAGGCCTCAAGCCCGTGGTCATAATCCTTACACATCGTCGTAAAAAAGTATGGCTCCCTGCACCCTTTGGGGGAGGGGGGGGGGTGTTTACAGGCATCTGAACATGCAGACAACACTGCATCACTCCTCAAGGAGTCTACTCTCCTTTCCTTAGAAGATAGTAGCGATTCAGAACTTCTCCACACCCTCCACCGTCAAAGTAGGGCAAGAATTCTTGACCATGATCAACTATTATCACCGATTCCTGCCAGCCATCACCCCCGTCTATGCCTCCCTCAAGTACAAGCCAAAAGACCTGAAGTGAGGTCCCTTTCGAGAAGGGGCCTTCTTCAACGCACAGAATGCCCTGTCAACCACTGCTGCTTTCAATTTTGATTTCAATATATATATATATATATATATATATATATATATATATATATATAAATTTATATATATATATACATAGATATATATATATGTATATATATGTGTGTGTGTGTGTGTATATATATATATATATATATCACAAAAGCCATATATTTTAATACATTAAAGTCTGGATTCTCATAACAACCTCGGCATCTGGGCACCAGGCAAAATCACTCAAAGACTATAGCATCTGACCGCCTGGGTTTCATACTCTGCTCCAGGATACTTGTGTGACAGTGTCCTTACCACTTTCTTCATGGCTAAGTGGTAAGGTCACTGTCATACAAGTATCCTAGACCAGGGTTCGAAACCCGGCCGGTCAGATACTATAGTCTTTGAGTGATTTTGCCTGGTGCTCTGATTCCGAGGTTGTTATGAGAATCCAGACTCTAATGTATTAAAATAATATATGGCTTATTTGATACACACACATATATATATATATATATATATATATATATATATATATATATATATATATATTTATATATATATATATATATATATATATATATATATTTATATATATATATATATATATTTATACATATGTAATTATATATATACATATGTATATATATATATATATATATATATATATATATATATATATGTGTGTGTGTGTGTGTGTGTATTAATGTATTAAAATTTATGGCTTATTTGAAATAGGAAAACATGTTTAAAGGTGCAAAATTTATCACATATGTATATATATGTATATATGTATATATATATATATATATATATATATATATATACAATATATATATATATATATATATATATATATATATATATAATATGCTGAAAACTTCTGGCAACTCCTTCAATACCCCTTTTTTATCAAACACCATTTTTCTATCGCTGATGCTAGTATATATATAGGCTTATTTCTATGAGTAAATTTTTTTTGGGAATTTTCCTGAACCATAAAGTTTGACAATTTATTTCTTATTATCTTGATAAAATTCTGAAGCATAATATGAAATAATTAAACTTAAATAAGGTTAGCTCTTTGCTTATACGAGTTAAATTGTGCATTGGACAATCTCAATTTTACAGTGTACAAAGCGGTATGCAACCCACGTGGATAAATAATGTACGTGAAGATATGACGGCTCAAAATATTCAAAGGTAAAGAATACCAACCCCAAAATGCTGCTCTTAAAATCCTCACGAAATCAGAGGTGTGAAGGAAGAGGATAAAATAAAAAATTGCGAACTTTAAATATTAAGAATATATATATTTACGTTGGAAATTGAAAGGACTTTCGTAGGATAGGTACTGGACGTCATAAAAAAAAAAAGAAACAAAAAGAAACAGGATAATTCGAGTTAGTAATAAAACTTTGTAAAAAAAGGACCTTGTTAATTAAAAGTCAAAGTAACTTTATAACAACACAAAGATTAACCATTTGATTAACGAAATATGCTATGTTGCCTATTTCTTACCTGGAATTTCAAGAATAGTTCTTTTTGTTATCTTCAGGAGAAAGGTTTCATTGCTATTTTTATGTTATTGTAGATATTTCAAATTTGTTAATAACTGATTCTCAGACATTTCCGCAATTTTACCATAGGTGAGGAAAACAGGTGAGGTAACCGAAGAATAAACTAAAGTGAGGACACATGCTTAATGAAAAAGAAGGTTACTAATGGTTGTTTGTCTCTCGTTTATAATTAAGGAACATCGTAGATCACGCTTTGGATTTCCTGGAAATACAACTCTTTGGTTTAAATACCCCCAAGCAAGAGAACTCTACCACAAGACAGTGGAAGACCATGGTCTAGAGGCTATGGCTCCATCGAAGATTAGAAATCAATGGTTTGGTTTTTGAGTGTCCTTCTCCTAGAAGAGCTACATTCCATAGCTAAAGAGTCTCTTCTACCCTTACCAAGAGGAAAGTGGTTTTAGTGCAGTATTTAACCTCTTGAGTGTACAAGAATTTATTGGTGATCTCAGTGATGTCAAGTGTATGAGAACAGAGGAGAATCTGTAAAGAATAGGCCAAACTATTCGGTGTATGCGTAGGCAAAGAAAAAACGAGCCGTAACCAGAGAATGGATCCAATGTAGTACTGTCTGGCCAGTCAAAGGCCCCAAAAACACTTTAGCAGTAGTATCTCAACGGGTGCCTTAATAATCGCTTACCTCTTTTGTCTTGTAATATTTTCCTGTATATTTTCACTGAAGATTGAGCGAAAGAGAAACAAGGAAAAAATGTAACAATATAGCCAACCTAAAACACTGAATGTCGGATTCAGTTACTGTTTGTTCTTAACATAAAATTATCACATTACGATTATATTAAAGTTTTCAATTGATTGAAATTAAAACAAACGTATAGGCAATTTATTTCATAATTTATATGTATAATGGATATTATATACTATGTACATAGTGAGCTGCTTAATTGTTGATGAAAAAAATAAATAATGGAAATATCACAACGAAAACGCATCCTTATGTGATTGTTCCCATAATTATGTTTCGCTTAATGACCTTAACGAAACTAGATTGGTGGTCGCTCTGTTTGGAATTGTTTTGAAATACAAGTTTGAATCTCTACTGCGGGGCTCCATACCCAGTTGATGGCGGTGGAGGGGGAGGAGCATAAGAGTTGCTTCGGGAAGAGGCCGCTTCACGTGCTGCGGCAGCGTCTTCTTCAGCAGCCTTAGCAATCTGGTCGAGGACGAACTGGGGAATTGGGTGGGGGAATTCGGGAGCCACTGGCAGCAGGTCGGACTGGGGCTGATAACCGTTCTCGTCGGCGACATATTTTACTTCGACGAAAGTGCCGTCAGGAGCAGTGTATCTTTATGGGAAATGAGTACAGTATTAAAACTTGAATAAGTCATTCAATACTTGAGAGAGAGAGAGAGAGAGAGAGAGAGAGAGAGAGAGAGAGAGAGAGAGAGAGAGAGAGAGAGAGAGAGAGAGAGATTGTCCTCTTGTGAATCAACCAAATATATCAGCATATTTCTTAAAAGAAAAAAAATAAGATAAGATGAATCTCTTAGAAAACTTACGCGTAAACTCCAGACTTGACGACTGAGTCTTCTGGCCCATTTGGAGACCCAGACTGGGAGAAGACGATTCCATTGTCAGCCTCAAAATCAACACTGAAGCTTCCAAACTCATCCTGGGTTCGGTCGTCCCTCAAGATAGCTACTGGTGGCAGAACGACTTCAATGGCAGCTCTGTTGGAGGCAGCAGGGGCTCCGTAAGAAGGAGCAGGCGTAGGAGGGTCATAGGATGGCAGCTGGTCAGCAACAGCAATGGTTGCTAAAGCCACGATCAATATCTGTGTACAATGAGAGAAAAAAAATGTCCTAAATCTTATGGAATTCTTAATTTGATCTTTAATTGCATTGTGATTTTATGTTGTGTGTCATAGGGCTCAACAACAACGATAAAAACAACAACAACAATATCATTCATAAAATGAGATGCATAGACAGGTAGAATGTAACAGTGTAAAAAGGTATTGCTAATCCTTACAATCTTCATGTTTGTCTTTCCGGAGTGAGAATGATACCAGAGCACTTTACAAGGCCTGTTTATATAGCAAATGGCCAGCTGACCAATTTACTTCTTCCTGGGCGTCAGAAGTGAGGGTGGGAGGAGGTGAGGAGTGGCTGTATCCTTGGGGATTCCCTTTTCCCGTCTGCTTTCCTTTCTTTCTCACGGTGACCCTTTAGTTAGCTCTTAATGAGCCAGATGTCCTTACTCTTCATTTGAAATAATGTTTGCTGTTTATTTTGCAAGAGAAGTTGAATTATGTTTTGAAAAGATGATGTGTCAGGGATGAAATATGGTTAGGAATTACTCTCAGAATATTTTTATAAGAAAAACTAGCTCTTTTCAAATTAGGATTTTCAACTTGTCAAACTTATCATTATTATTATTATTATTATTATTATTATTATTATTATTATTATTATTAATTGCTAAGCTACAACCCTAGTTTGAAAAGCAGGATGCTATAAACCCAAGGATGCTAACAAGGAAAATATCCCAGTGAGGAAAGTAAGAGGAAATAAATAAAACATTTTAAGAGCAGTAAAAACATTAGAATAAATCTTTCATATATAAAACTATAGAATTAAGGAAAAAACAAGAGGGAGAGAAATAAGATAGTGTGCCCGAGTGTACCCTCAAGCAATCATCACATTTCATCATTAAAAGTTTATTTCTTACTATTTTGCAAAAAACTCCAACAGAAATGGTGATTTCATGTTGCAAATGTCGTTCCAATACGAACCTATTAGTTAGAAGAAATTTTTGACTTTTAAAATCTACATCACATTCTTCAACTAAGAAATCCATGTTTTAGGTTATATCCCACTATTTATTTCAATAAAAGAAAAACATACTTTCAAATGCAGCATTTAAGATTACTAATTCTACATATTTTTACCTTAATGTTTTTCCGTCGTTTAATATTCGTGTACTGGCAACCTTGTATCTAAGTAGAAAAAAAAAAACGTTTCATTTCAAATGTTAAAGTCATGGTTGAAAATAAACTTTAAGGTTTTGTATTCTTATTCAAAACTCAAAGACAAAATGAACGATAAGCGTAGTTACAAAACTAGATTTGAGAATCTTATAATCTTTAACTACATTATTAGTTCATGCTTGCACAATTTCTAAGTCATGCATGAAGCCTACGACATATTTCAATATGTTTCCGAAAGAGAAAAAAATGTATTGAATACACATATTTACTCTTTTCAAGTCGCCCCCCTCACCAAGAGCGTCTTAAGAATTCCAATTGAGGTGTTTGATCATAAATAGCTTTATTACTTGGGGAAAATTATTACCCTTTAAAATCAAATAGAATTTAAACCACAGCTGAGGGAAATTTGCATAATAATGCAGTTCATTTTCAAAAAGGATTATGGGTTAGGATCTGCATTACCTCATAGCCCTTTCTCATTCATAGTATGTTGAATATAAATATCTATGAACTGGTACATAGGTATAGCATACACATACACACACACATGCGCACCTGCGCGTGCACACACATGTATTGTATATATTTATCTATATATATATATGTATGTATATTTATATATATATATATATATATATATATATATATATATATATATATATATATATATATATATATATATATATATATACACACATAAAACGTTATTTTCAAACACCAGTTAAGTGCTTTTCTTCAAAACACATCATTATAATAATATATTGTCTCAAATATACCCTTATGCCTGAATAGAACTATTGATTTAATTGGTGGCACCGTAATGTTAATAAATCATAATGTTAACAAAAAATCAAAGAACGTGGTAAAGGACCAAAGCAATTTAAAACTAATATAAGTTTCCGAAATCTCTTTAAAAGCCAAGGAAAGAAATTATTCTATAGAGATATATATTTCCAGTTATTGCTCTAAAAATTATATAAAAAATATCATATCAATGAAAATAAATTGCAGAATGCAGAGTGGGAATCTCGTAATCACCAAAAACTGTTTGAGTTTAAAGAATAATCTTGCTGGCCTTGCGATTTAGAGATTCTGTTTGACAGGTGGGGCATAAGTAGTTGGAGACGCACCTCTATGAAAATTCCTTGAGCAATGCCTGATACAAATCCTCTTAGTTATCAATGTTTAAATCTTCAATAAAACCGATCAAGAAGGGGGAGGAGGGAGGCCGTGGGATAGCAAAGAGCCCTAAATGACTCCGAAAGATGAGAGTTTGTATGCTCCTTGTGCAGCGTCTTCATTTCGCAACTTTGGCATGAGGCCGAGGACGATCTGAGGGATCGGATGTCGAAATCTTAGGCCAAAGAGAAAGATGTTGGGTTCAAATTACTAGTCGTTCTGCCTCAGTAGTGCTCAAAGCTTTGGAGAATGTATTATGGAAATGAATGCGTCTTCGAAATACTCTGTCCATAGTTTTTAATATTGCTGTAAAGTTGACTTTTTATATCTGTGAAATATAACCGATTTTTCTTAAACCTCAGATTTGTCTTTTAGTTCATACTTTAAAAATTGTCCGTAATATTACCATATTTATAATAAAAAAGGAAGGTAGGTATTGTATGAAACTAGTAAAGAAAGGTAGCCTTCTTTTTCAACAGCTCCTGTGATGAAGATTGAAGGGTATTTGTCGATAAAGGCTGGTTGTAGATATATATTCGTATTTGGACGTTAAAACTCGCGAAACAAGTTAAAAGTGACATCGTACAACAGTTTAGCGTTCATATCACATATTTTACTCTATTTATGGTTTCTCCGGCCATTGAGATCCAGTGCAAATTATGGTGAATGAATTTTAACCCCAACAAAATGATTGTAAGTAGGTCGAGGATAGTGGCCCCTAAACATCCGGATCACAGCGTTAATAATGATTCTTTAAATCTGTTTGACTCTTTTGATTATGTGTGATTCTTGATAACAAATTTACTTTTAATAAATATATTCGGTCTGTGTCTTCTTCAATTGCACAAAAATTGGCTAATTGACAAAGTCTTTTAAGATTGTCGATGATCAGTCTACTCTGAAGAAGTTTTAAAGATTCTATCCTTCTACCTTGTTTCAAGTATTGTTCTCCTGTTAGCTACGGAATCTCTTCTTAATTTTTTTGGATAGGAACTTTGTGGTCTATTGAATTTCTTATTCCTGATCTAGATATAAATATCTATCACCGGCGTTTGGTTAGTTTTTTCTATGCATTTTGCATAAGATTTTTCCTAATTCTTCACATCCTTTGCATTCACATATTCCCAGATAGTACCATCATGTTCGTAATACTAGGTATGCAGTTGATTCTTATAGTCATGCCTTCTCCCCCATAAGGTTCAATACTACACATTATTCAAGAAGTATTATTCCAGCTGTAACCAGTTAGTGGAATGATCTTCTTAATCAGGTAGTTGAATCGGTTTAACTTTAAAAGTTCAGTGTTAGAGTGAATGTTTTTTTATGTTGAACATAAAAAAAATCTATTTTAATGTTACTTTTCTTGAAATATCTTATTATGATTGTTCATTACTTCCCTTCTTGATTGTTTATTTCCTT
>NC_090750.1:96021878-96046878 GCF_036898095.1 Palaemon carinicauda
ATTAGCCGCCCCTCATTCATGCTCCAACCCACGACCTCTTCAGATACTTACTGATGCCCATCGGCCACAGTTATGCTACTACCACTCCAGATTTGGGACTGCTGTGAAGAAATGTGTGAACAGTTTTCAGTGGCCATAAATTTTGTAAGTATGTCATCACTTGTGACGGTGGCCTCCCTTATCACTAATCTTTTCTTTTTACATTATGCAGGCATGGCTGTGCAGTTTTAGGTAGACGCTGGTTCTTGCCATTCTCTTATACCAAGGCCATTCTCCAGGACACAACAAGGTCATTCTAAGCCTTCTGACGTCTGTTTTGTACGTTTCAAAGGATCTGAAATCCTTACCCATTGGTAGGAGACACTAACATTATTGTTTGGGAGCACCAAATATCATTAGAAGTTTCTCGTTGCCGACATCACATTGCGAGGCCTCGGTGCACATTTCCCCTCCTCTTTCGACCTCCTGATTGATTTTGCTCACAGACGGTTAGTCAATGCCAACATGTAATCATTGACACCTCTTCAACCCACCCCATCCGACATAGCTCTCCAAATCAGCTCACCTTCTTACATCATACACGGAAGTCTTCCATCCAGAACTTTGACAGACACCAACCACAGTATTCATAACCATATCAAGACGACGGGGACCCCAGCGCTTGTCAGATTCAGGCGTCTGGCACAAGATCGTTTGGATGCCACTAAACAAACGTTTTTAAAAATAGAAGAAATGGGTCTTTGCCAAAAGGCCTCAAGCCCGTGGTCATAATCCTTACACATCGTCGTAAAAAAATATGGCTCCCTGCACCCTTTGGGGGAGGGGGGGGGTGTTTACAGGCATCTGAACATGCAGACAACACTGCATCACTCCTCAAGGAGTCTACTCTCCTTACCTTAGAAGATAGTAGCGATTCAGAACTTCTCCACACCCCTCCACCGTCAAAGAAGGGCAAGAATTCTTGGCCATGATCAACTATTATCACCGATTCCTGCCAGCCATCACCCCCTTCTATGCCTCCCTCAAGTACAAGCCAAAAGACCTGAAGTGAGGTCCCTTTCGAGAAGGGGCCTTCTTCAACGCACAGAATGCCCTGTCAACCACTGCTGCTTTCAATTTTGATTTCAATATATATATATATATATATATATATATATATATATATATATATATATATAGCACTGTATATATATATATATATATATATATATAGATAGATATATATATATATATATATATATATATATATATATATATATTTGCGTGTGTGTATATCAAATAAGCCATATATTTTAATATATTGAAGTCTGGATTCTCATAAAAACTTCGGGATCAGGGCACAAGGCACAATCACTCAGACTATAGTAGTATCTGACCGGCCGGGTTTCAAACTCTGGTCCAGGATACTTGTGTGACAGTGTCCTTACCACTTTTTTCGTGGCTAAGTGGTAAGGTCACTGTCATGCAAGTATCCTGGACCAGGGTTCGAAACCCGGCCGGTCAGATACTATAGACTTTGAGTGATTTTGCCTGGTGCTCTGATTCCGAGGTCGTTGAGAGAATCCAGACTTTAACGTATTGAAATATGTGTCTTATTTGATATACACACACGCATATATATATATATATATATATATATATATATATATATATATATATATAGATATATATATATATATATATATATATATATATATTAATGTATATATAATTATATATATATGGATATATATATATATATATATATATATATATATATATATATATATATATATATAATATATGTATGTGTGTGTACTAATCTATTAAAATATATGGCTTATTTGAAATAGGAAAAATACGTTTAAAGGTGCGAAATTTATCATATATATAAATGTATAGATATACATATATATATATGTATGTATATACACATATATACATATATATATATATATATATATATTATATATATATGCATATATATATATATATATATATATATATATATATATATATATTTATATGTATATACATATAATATGCTTAAAACTTCTGCCAACTCCTTCAATACCCCTGTCAAATCAAACACCATTTTTCTATCGCTGATGCTACTATAGTTGTAGGCTCATTTCTGTAAAGCATGTGTTTATTTTGGAATTTTCCAGAACCATAAAGTTTGACAATTTATTTCCTATCATCTTGATAAAAATCTGAAACATAATATGAAATAATTAAACTTAAATAAGGTTAGCTCTTTGCTTATACGAGTTAAATTGTGCATTGGACAATCTCAATTTTACAGTGTTCAAAGCGGTATTCAACCCACGTGGATAAAATAATGTACATGAAGATATGACGGCTCAAAAAATTCATAGGTAAAGAATACCATCCCAAAATGCTGCTCTTAAAATCCTCACGATATCAGAGGTGTGAAGGAAGAGGATAAAATTAAAAAGGGCGAACTTTAGATATTACGAATATATATATTTACGTTGGAAATTGAAAGGACTTTCGTAGGATAGGTACTGGACGTCATAAAAAATAGAAACAAAAAGAAGCAGGATAATTTGAGTTTGTAATAAGACTTTGTAAAAAAAGGACCTTGTTAATTAAAAGTCAAAGTAACTTTATAACAACACAAAGATTAACCATTTGATTAACGAAATATGCTATGTTGCTGATTTCTTACCTGGAATTTCAAGAATAGTTATTTTTGTTATCTTCAGGAGAAAAGTTTCATTGCTATTTTTTTATTATTGTAGATATTTCAAATTTGTTAAGAACTGATTCTCAGACATTTCCGCAATTTTACCTTAGGTGAGGAAAACAGGTAAGGTAACCGAAGAATAAACTAAAGTGAGGACACATGCTTAATGAAAAAGAAGGTTACTAATGGTTGTTTGTCTCTCGTTTATAATTAAGGAACATCGTAGATCACGCTTTGGATTTCCTGGAAATACAACTCTTTGGTTTAAATACCCCCAAGCAAGAGAACTCTACCACAAGACAGTGGAAGACCATGGTCTAAAGGCTATGGCTCCATCGAAGATTAGAAATCAATGGTTTGGTTTTTGAATGTCCTTCTCCTAGAAGAGCTACATTCCATAGCTAAAGAGTCTCTTCTACCCTTACCAAGAGGAAAGTAGCTACTGAACAATTTTAGTGCAGTAGTTAACCTCTTGAGTGAACAAGAATTTATTGGTGATCTCAGTGTTGTCAAGTATATGAGAACAGAGGAGAATCTGTAAAGAATAGGCCAAACTATTCGGTGTATGCGTAGGCAAAGAAAAAACGAGCCGTAACCAGAGAATGGATCCAATGTAGTACTGTCTGGCCAGTCAAAGGCCCCAATAACTCTTTAGTGGTAGTATCTCAACGGGTGCCTTAATAATCGCTTACCTCTATTGTCTTGTAATATTTACGAGTATATTTTCACTGAAGATTGAGCGAAAGAGAAACAAGGAAAAAATGAAACAATATAGGCAACCTGAAACACTGAATGTCAGATTCCGTTTCCATTTTTACCTCGTTTAGATAATGTTAGACTAAGATGAGATTAAAGTTTTAGATTCATTGAAATTAAAACTGACGTATATGCATAAATTTATTTTACAAGTTTAATATATAATTAAAACTATTTACTATGTACATAGTGAGTTCATTTATATCTGTTGATGAAAGAAAAATAAATAATGGAAATGTCACATAGCGAAAATGCATTCATATGTGATTGTTTCCTTAAGGTCTGTATCGCTTAATAACCATAACGAAACTATTTTGGTGATCGCTCTGTTTGGAATTGTTTTGAAATAAAAGGTCAAGGAATGTATTTGAATCTCTACTGCGGGGCTCCATACTCAGTTGATGGCGGTGGAGGGGGAGGAGCATAAGAGTTGCTTCGGGAAGAGGCCGCTTCACGTGCTGCGGCAGCGTCTTCTTCAGCAGCCTTGGCAATCTGGTCGAGGACGAACTGGGGAATTGGGTGGGGGAATTCGGGAGCCACTGGCAGCAGGTCGGACTGGGGCTGATAACCGTTCTCGTCGGCGACATATTTTACTTCGACGAAAGTGCCGTCAGGAGCAGTGTATCTTTATGGGAAATCAGTATTAAAACTCGAATAAGTTATTCAATAATTGAGAGAGAGAGAGAGAGAGAGAGAGAGAGAGAGAGAGAGAGAGAGAGAGAGAGAGAGAGCGAGAGAGAGAGAGAGAGAGAGAGAGAGATTGTCCTCTGGTGAATCAAGGAAAATACTCTCAATATATTTCTTAAGAGATAAAAGAAAAAATTATAAGATAAGATGAATCTCTTAGAAAACTTACGCGTAAACTCCAGACTTGATGACTGAGTCTTCTGGCCCATTTGGAGACCCAGACTGGGAGAAGACGATTCCATTGTCAGCCTCAAAATCAACACTGAAGCTTCCAAACTCATCCTGGGTTCGGTCGTCCCTCAAGATAGCTACTGGTGGCAGAACGACTTCAATGGCAGCTCTGTTGGAGGCAGCAGGGGCTCCGTAAGTAGGAGCAGGCGTAGGAGGGTCATAGGATGGCAGCTGGTCAGCAACAGCAACGGTTGCTAAAGCAATGAAGATTACCTGGACGTCATGAAAAAAATTAAACAAAAAGAAACAGGATAATTCGAGTTAGTAATAAAACTTTGTAAAAAAAGGACCTTGTTAATTAAAAGTCAAAGTAACTTTGTAACAACACAAAGATTAACCATTTGATTAACGAAATATGCTATATTGCTGATTTCTTACCTGGAATTTAAAAAATAGTTCTTTTTGTTATCTTCAGGAGAAAGGTTTCATTACTATTTATATGTTATTGTAGATATTTAAAATTTGTTAAGAACTGATTCTCAGACATTTCCGCAATTTTAGCATAGGTGAGGAAAACAGGTAAGGTAACCGAAGAATAAACTAAAGTGAGGACACATGTTTAATGAAAAAGAAGGGTACTAATTGCTGTTTGTCTCTCGTTTATAATTAAGGAACTTCGTAGATCACACCTTGAATTTCCTGGAAATACAACTCTTTGGTTTAAATACCCTCAAGCAAGAGAACTCTACCACAAGACAGTGGAAGACCCTGGTCTAGAGGCTATGGCTCCATCGAAGATTAGAAATCAATGGTTTGGTTTTTGAGTGTCCTTCTCCTAGAAGAGCTACATTCCATAGCTAAAGAGTCTCTTCTACCCTTACCAAGAGGAAAGTGGCTACTGAACAATTTTAGTGCAGTATTTAACCTCTTGAGTGAACAATGATTTATTGGTGATCTCAGTGTTGTCAAGTGTATGAGAACAGAGGAGAATCTGTAAAGAATAGGCCAAACTATTCGGTGTATGTGTAGGCAAAGAAAAAACGACCCGTAACCAGAGAATGGATCCAATGTAGTACTGTCTGGCCAGTCAAAGGCACCAAAAACTCTTTAGCAGTAGTATCTCAACGGGTGCCTTAATAATCGCTTACCTCTTTTGTCTTGTAATATTTACGAGTATATTTTCACTGAAGATTGAGCGAAAGAGAAACAAGGGAAAAATGAAACAATATAGGCAACCTGAAACACTGAATGTCAGATTCCGTTTCCATTTTTACCTCGTTTAGATAATGTTAGATTAAGATGAGATTACAATTTTAGATTCATTGAAATTAAAACTGACGTATATGCATAAATTTATTTTACAAGTTGAATATATAATAAAAACTATTTACTATGTACATAGTGAGTTGATTTATATCTGTTGAGGAAAGAAAAATAAATAATCACAATATTGCATAACGAAAATGCATTACGTGATTGCTCCCTTAAGTTCGGTTTCGCTTAATGACCTTAACGAAACTAGATTAGTGATCGCTCTGTTTGGAATTGTTTTGAAATAAAAGGTCAAGGAATGTATTTGAATCTCTACTGCGGGGCTCCATACCCTGTTGTTGGCGGTGCAGGGGGAGGAGCATAAGAGTTGCTTCGGGAAGAGGCCGCTTCACGTGCTGCGGCAGCGTCTTCTTCAGCAGCCTTGGCGATCTGGTCGAGGACGAACTGGGGAATTGGGTGGGGGAATTCGGGAGCCACTGGCAGCAGGTCGGACTGGGGCTGGAAGCCGTTCTCGTCGGCAACATATTTTACTTCGACGAAAGTGCCGTCAGGAGCAGTGTATCTTTATGGGAAATGGGTACAGTATTAAAACTTGAATAAGTTATTCAATAATTGAGAGAGAGAGAGAGAGAGAGAGAGAGAGAGAGAGAGAGAGAGAGAGAGAGAGAGAGAGAGAGGAGTGAGAGAGAGAGAGAGAGAGAGAGAGAGAGAGAGAGAGAGAGAGAGAGAGAGATTGTCCTCTGGTGAATCAAGCAAAATATATCAGGATATTTCTTAAAAGAAAACAAATAAGAAAAGATGGATCTCTTAGAAAACTTACGCGTAAACTCCAGACTTGACGACTGAGTCTTCTGGCCCATTTGGAGACCCAGACTGGGAGAAGACGATTCCATTGTCAGCCTCAAAATCAACACTGAAGCTTCCAAACTCATCCTGGGTTCGGTCGTCCCTCAAGATAGCTACTGGTGGCAGAACGACTTCAATGGCAGCTCTGTTGGAGGCAGCAGGGGCTCCGTAAGTAGGAGCAGGCGTAGGAGGGTCATAGGATGGCAGCTGGTCAGCAACAGCAACGGTTGCTAAAGCCACGATTAATATCTGTGTACAATGAGAGAAAAGAAAATGTCCTAATTCTTATGGAATTCTTAATTTGACCCTTAATTGCATTGTGATTTTATTTTGTGTGTCATAGGGCTCAACAACAACGACAAAAACAACAACAACAACAACAATATCATTCATAAAATGAGATGCAAAGACAGGTAGAATGTAACAGCGTCAAAAGGTATTGTTAAGCCTTACAATCTTCATGTTTGTCTTTCCGGAGTGAGAATGATACCAGAGCACTTTACAAGGCCTGTTTATATAGCAAATGCCCAACTGACCAATCTACTTCTTCCTGGGCGTCAGAAGTGAGGGTGGGAGGAGGTGAGGAGTGGCTGTATCCTTGGGGATTCTGCTTTCCTTTCTTTCTCACGGTGACCCTTTAGTTAGCTCTTAATGAGCCAGATGTCCTTACTCTTCATTTGAAATAATGTTTACTGTTTATTTTACAAGAGAAGTTGAATTATGTTTTGAAAAGATGATGTGTCAGGGATGAAATATGGTTAGGAATTACTTTCAGAATTTTTTATAAGAAAAACTAGCTCTTTTAGAATTAGGATTTTCAACTTGTCAAACTTATTATTATTATTATTATTATTAATTGCTAAGCTACAACCCTAGTTTGAAAAGCAGGATGCTATAAACCCAAGGGTGCCAACAAGGAAAATATCCCAGTGAGGAAAGTAAGAGGAAATAAATAAAACATTTTAAGAGCAGTAAAAACATTAGAATAAATCTTTCATATATAAAACTATAGAATTAAGGAAAAAAACAAGAGGGGGAGAAATAAGATAGTGTGCCCCAGTGTACCCTCAAGCAATCATCACATTTTATCATTAAAAGTTTATTTCTTACTATTTTGCAATAAACTCCAACAGAAATGGTGATTTCATGTTGCAAATGTCGTTCCAATACGAACCTATTAGTTAGAAAGAAATTTTTGACTTCTAAAATCTACATCACATTCTTCAACTAAGAACTCCATGTTTTAGGTTATATCCCGCTATTTATTTCAACAAAAGAAAAAAATACTTTCAAATGCAGCATTTAAGATTACTAATTCTACATATTTTTACCTTAAATAATGTATTTCCGTCGTTTAATATTCGTGTACTGGCATCCTTGTATCTAAGTAGAAAAAAGAAACATATTTCATTTCAAATGTTAGAGTCATAGTTGAAAATAAACTTTAAGGTTTTGTATTCTTATTCAAAACTCAAAGACAGAATGAAAGATAATAAGCGTAGTTACAAAACTAGATTTGAGAATCTTATAATCTTTAACTACATTATTAGTTCATGCTTGCACAATTTCTGAGTCATGCATGAAGCCTACGACATATTTCAATATGTTTCCGAAAGAGAAAAAAATGTATTGAATACACATATTTACTCTTTTCAAGTCGCCCCCCTCACCAAGAGCGTCTTAAGAATTCCAATTGAGGTGTTTGATCATAAATAGCTTTATTACTTGGGGAAAATTATTACCCTTTAAAATCAAATAGAATTTAAACCACAGCTGAGTGAAATTTGCATAATACTGCAGTTCATTTTCAAAAATGATTATGGGTTAGGATCTGCATTACCTCATTCATAGTATGTTGAATATAGATATCTATGAACTGGTACATAGTTATAGCATACACATACACACACATGCGCACCTGCGCCCGCACACACATATATTGTATATATTTATCTATATATATATATATATATATATATATATGTATGTATATTTATATATATATATATATATATATACACATATAAAACGTTATTTTTAAACTCAAGTTAAGTGCTTTTCTTCAAAACACATCATTATAATAATATATTGTCTCAAATATACCCTTGTGCCTGAATAGAACTATTGATTTAATTGGTGGCACCGTAATGTTAATAAATCATAATGTTAACATCAAATCAAAGAACGTGGTAAAGGACCAAACCAATTTAAAACTAATATAAGTTTCCTAAATCTCTTTAAAAGCCAAGGAAAGAAATGATTGTATAGAGATATATATTTCCAATTATTGGTCTAAAAATTATATAAAAAATATCACATCAATGAAAATAAATTGCAGAATGCAGAGTGGGAATCTTGTAATCACCAGAAACTGTTAGAGTTCAAAGAATAAACCTGCTGGCTTTGAGATTTAGATATTCTGTTTGATAGGTAGGACATAAGTAGTTGGAGACGCACCTCTATGAAAATTCCTTGAGCAATGCCTGATACAAATCCTCTTAGTTATCAATGTTTAAATCTCCAATAAAATAGAAGGGGGAGGAGGGAGGCAGAGGCGATAACGAAGAGCCCTAAATGACTCCGAAAGATGAGAGTTTGTATGCTCCTTGCACAGCGTCTTCATTTTGCAACTTTGGCATGAGGCCGAGGACGATCTGAGGGATCGGATGTCGAAATTCTAGGCCAAAGAGAAAGATGTTGGGTTCAAATTACTAGTCGTTCTGCCTCAGTAGTGCTCAAAGCTTTGGAGAATGTATTATGGAAATGAATGCGTCTTCGAAATACTCTGTCCATAGTTTTTAATATTTCTGTAAAGTTGACTTTTTATATCTGTGAAATATAATCGATTTTTCTTAAACCTCAGATTTGTCTTTTAGTTCATACTTTAAAAATTGTCCGTAATATTAGCATATTTATAATAAAGGAAGGTAGGTATTGTATAAAACTAGTAAAGAAAGGTATCCTTCTTTTTCAACAGCTCCTGTGATGAAGATTGAAGGGTATTTGTCGATAAAGGTTGGTTGTAGATATATATTCGTATTTGGACGCTAAAACTCCCGAAACAAGTTAAAAGTGACATCGTACAACAGTTTAGCGTTCATATCACATGTTTTACTCTATTTATGGTTTCTCCGACCATTGAGATCCAGTGCAAATTATGGTGAATGAATTTTAACCCCAACAAAATGATTGTAAGTAGGTCGAGGACAGTGGCCCCTAAACATCCGGATCACAGCGTTAATAATGATTCTTTAAATCTGTTCGACTCTTTTGATTATGTGTGATTCTTGATAACAAATTTACTTTTAATAAATATATTCGGTCTGTGTCTTCTTCAATTGCACAAAAATTGGCTAATTGACAAAGTCTTTTAAGATTGTCGATGATCAATCTACTCTGAAGAAGTTTTAAAGATTCTATCCTTCTACCTTGTTTCAAGTATTGTTCTCCTGTTAGCTACGGAATCTCTTCTTAATTTTTTGGATAGGAACTTTGTGATCTATTGAATTTCTTATTCCTGATCTAGATATAAATATCTATCACCGGCGTTTGGTTAGTTTTTTCTATGCATTTTGCATAAGATTTTTCCTAATTCTTCCCATCCTTTGCATTCACATATTCCCAGATAGTACCATCATGTTCGTAATACTAGGTATGCAGTTGATTCTTATAGTCATGCCTTCTCCCCATAAGGCTCAATACTACACATTATTCAAGAAGTATTATTCCAGCTGTAACCAAGTAGTGGAATGATCTTCTTAATCAAGTAGTTGAATCGGTTTAACTTTAAAAGTTCAGTGTTAGAGTGAATGTTTTTTTATGTTGAACATACAAAAAATCTATTTTAATGTTACTTTTCTTGAAATATCTTATTATGATTGTTCATTACTTCCCTTCTTGATTGTTTATTTCCTTATTTCCTTTCCTTACTGGGATATTTTTTCTCTGTTGGAGCCCTTAGGCTTATAGCATCCGGCTTTGCGAGCTAGGACCGTAACTTAGCTAATAATAATAATAGTAATAATAATGATAATAATAATAATAATAATAATAATAACCATAACCATAACCATATTCATAACCATCATCATCATCATCATCATCATCATCATCATCAATTATCTGAACATTCTATGATAGTTCATGAGTTTAAATCAGATTAGCCTTACACGTAATACATTAGAGTTTCATATAGAAGGCAAATGGAATTCTGTTAACCATAATGTATTCCACTAGGAGTGAGGCTGTGTCTCTTAAGTGGAACACCTGAGGAAAAGGGAAAGAATTTGCCCTTGAAGCTGCCATCCCTCAATAACTTCCTTAGTGGCAGGGACTTCACACCTGCAGCATGCATGGAGTTATCATCCTCGATGAATGAAGATTTCAGTGATTTATATCAGGTTATATGAGACCGGATAACGTACAAATATGGGCATAAAATAGGGGACATTGTATTATTAGGACTATGACTTATTAGTCACCGAAAAGATAAACATTTTTATTCTTTCCAGTTATGAGTTGATAGAGTAATAATCAAATACGCATGCATTTTATTTTACTTAGCCTGACGATATAAATTAGCTCCAATCCAGCTTCCATTTTATTCTATACTGACTGTATATATATATATATATGTATATATATATTTATATATATATATATATATATATATATATATATATACATATATATATATATATATAATATAGACACATAAACAATTAAATATACATACAAATGCAAACATCTTTGGAAATTGAACCATACAATATACGATTCTAGAGAAGATTTTGCTGTGGTACCAGAAGAGCTGAAAGAAATAGAATGAGATGAAATAGGCTTTGTTGAAATTAGAAAAACTTTGCCATCTTATATAGAGTTAAAAGACGGCCATATGTTTTGCTTCAGAGGACATAGAAAGAAAATGGAGTGGATTCTCTTATTAATGAAAATCTTGCAGGTATCACAGAGGAATTTTGTATTACTAGTGATTGATTTCTAGAATTAATCATCAAACTAAATAAAAATTATAAACTGAAGATCTTTCAAACATATGTCCCCAACAACATCCCATACAGAAGAAGACATTTAAACTTTTTTATGAAGGTCTAGAGATATCTACGAAAAAAAACATAAGACTTAATTTTGTTATGGGTGATTTCAATGCTAAAGTAGGTTGTACAGCAAGGGTTTCATAGACGTTCGCACACTGTAATGGTATTTCTTTTTTTGTCTTATCACTTGCTATTCCTTGCACTGATGATAGGCTTAAGCTGGTTAACTCACGATATTTTTTTTTTATTTTTGTGACGTTTTTGCTTGCAATTGCTGGTATATAAGCTCGATGTCTGTTTAATAAAGTTTAGTTGCATTCCTCTTGCCTCTGTTACAACATAACAACACACTGGCACAATTGGTGACAGCTGGAGTATCGGCTCCCCCCCCTCACTGCTGTGCCCTACTTGTTACAATGACACCCACCGAAGCTAACTCTTTGACACATGCCATCACAATGAAAAAGTGGCCTTTTGCCAGCAGAGGAGCGCTTTCCTGGTTTCAGCGTGCCGAAGATCAGTTTTGCATCAAGGGCGCGAGTTGCCCAAGCAGCAAAGCAGACTATGTCGTCACAACTAACCCCGCATTCTCAGAAATCTTTGATTAGGTTTGCGACCAAGGGAACACCCCAATAGCATATGACGCCCTCAAAACATACATCCTAGAGCAATATAAACCATTGCCAATTGCCTGTATCGCTAACCTTTTTCAGCTTTTTCACCAGCTGTTGGAAGACTACAAGGCTTCGCTCGCCCTCAGAGAAATAATCAGTTTCACTCGCCTGCACCCTGCCGTAGACGGCTCTCCTTGGGACGTGAACTTACATCATTCCCTGTAGATATAAAACCTACCCGACCATGTATACATCGCCATTCCTGATGTCGATGTTTTGCCTATGAAGAACCTGATGACCAAAATCGACACCATTATGGAGAGCCATTTCAACACCTTCAAGACCTTCATCAATGCCTCCACTCCTGACGAAGAGAGCAATTTTTCAACAGTGACCAGAACTGACGCCCGGCCCATGACGTGCCAGAGCAGCGACAAAGCCGCTCACCACCCACATAAGCAGCCCCTCGCTCATGTTCCAACCAACAACCTCTTCAGCCACTTACTGACGCCGATCAGCCGGGCCAGCTTTGAAGAAATGTGTAAATATTTTTTAGTGGCAAAACATTTTGTACGTAAGCCATATATTGTTCCAGTGGCCTCCACTATTTCTTACCTGGAATTTGTAAAATTTTTCTTTTTGTTACCCTAAGCCTTAGGGCCTAAGGAGACAGCTTTCGTTGCTATTTTTTATCTTATAGATATTTCAAATTTGTTGAGAACTCTGATTCACACATTTCCTGAATTTTACCTTAGGTATGGAAAACAGGTAAGGTAACTGAAGGAAAGGCATAAGTAAGGACACATATTTAATGGAAAAGAAGGGTACAAATTGTTGTTTGTCTCTCGTTTATAATTAAGGAACATCGTAGACCACACCATGAATTTCCTGGAAATACAACTCTTTGGTTTAAATACCCCCAAGCAAGAGAACTCTACCACAAGACAGTGGAAGACCATGGTGTAGAGGCTATGTCACTATCGATGATTTGAGATCAATGGTTTGATTTTGGAGTGTCCTCCTAGAAGAGCTGCTTGCCATAGCTAAAGAGTCTCTTCTACCCTTACTAGAAGGAAGGTAACTACTGTGTGGCCAGACAAAGGACCCTATAACTCTATAGCGGTAGTATATCAACGGGTGCCTTAATAATCGCTAACCTCTTTTGTCTTGTAATATTTTCCAGTATATTTTCACTGAAGATTGGACGAAAGAGAAACAAGGAAAAAATGTAACAATATAGCCAACCTAAAACACTGAATGTCGGATTCAGTTACTGTTTGTTCTTAACATAAAATTATCACATTACGATTATATTAAAGTTTTCAATTGATTGAAATTAAAACAAACGTATATGCATAAATTTATTTCATAATTTATATGTATAATGGATATTATATACTATGTACATAGTGAGCTGCTTAATGGTTGATGAAAAAATAAATAATGGAAATATCACAACGAAAACGCATCCTTATGTGATCGTTCCCATAATTATGTTTCGCTTAATGACCTTAACTAAACTAGATTGGTGGTCGCTCTGTTTGGAATTGTTTTGAAATACAAGTTTGAATCTCTACTGCGGGGCTCCATACCCAGTTGATGGCGGTGGAGGGGGAGGAGCATAAGAGTTGCTTCGGGAAGAGGCCGCTTCACGTGCTGCGGCAGCGTCTTCTTCAGCAGCCTTAGCGATCTGGTCGAGGACGAACTGGGGAATTGGGTGGGGGAATTCGGGAGCCACTGGCAGCAGGTCGGACTGGGGCTGATAACCGTTCTCGTCGGCGACATATTTTACTTCGACGAAAGTGCCGTCAGGAGCAGTGTATCTTTATGGAAAATGAGTAGAGTATTAAAACTTGAATAACTAATTCATTACTTGAGAGAGAGAGAGAGAGAGAGAGAGAGAGAGAGAGAGAGAGAGAGAGAGAGAGAGAGAGAGAGAGAAGTCCTCTGGTGAATCAAGCATAATATATCAGCATATTTCTTAAAAGAAAACAAATAAGAAAAGATGGATCTCTTAGAAAACTTACGCGTAAACTCCAGACTTGACGACTGAGTCTTCTGGCCCATTTGGAGACCCAGACTGGGAGAAGACGATTCCATTGTCAGCCTCAAAGTCAACACTGAAGCTTCCAAACTCATCCTGGGTTCGGTCGTCCCTCAAGATAGCTACTGGTGGCAGAACGACTTCAATGGCAGCTCTGTTGGAGGCAGCAGGGGCTCCGTAAGAAGGAGCAGGCGTAGGAGGGTCATAGGATGGCAGCTGGTCAGCAACAGCAACGGTTGCTAAAGCTACGATTAATATCTGTGTACAATGAGAGAAAAAAAAATGTCCTAAATCTTATGGAATTCTTAATTTGATCTTTAATTGCACTGTGATTTTATGTTGTGTGTCATAGGGCTCAACAACAACGACAAAAACAACAACAATATCATTCATAAAATGAGATGCATAGACAGGTAGAATGTAACAGCGTCAAAAGGTATTTGTAAGCCTTACAATCTTCATGTTTGTCTTTCCGGAGTGAGAATGATACCAGAGCACTTTACAAGGCCTGTTTATATAGCAAATGGCCAGCTGACCAATCTACTTCTTCCTGGGCGTCAGAAGTGAGGGTGGGAGGAGGTGAGGAGTGGCTGTATCCTTGGGGATTCTGCTTTCCTTTCTTTCTCACGGTGACCCTTTAGTTAGCCTTTAATGAGCCAGATGTCCTTACTCTTCATTTGAAATAATGTTTACTGTTTATTTTGCAAGAGAAGTTGATTTATGTTTTGAAAGGATACTGTGTCAGGGATGAAATATGGTTAGGAATTACTTTCAGAATATTTATAAGAAAAACTAGCTCTTTTAAAATTAGGATTTTCAAATTGTCAAACTAATTATTATTATTATTATTATTATTATTGTTATTATTATTATTATTATTATTATTATTATTATTATTAATTGCTAAGCTACAACCCTAATTGGAAAAGCAGAATGCAATAAATCCAACAAGGAAAATATCCCAGTGAGGAAAGTAAGAGGAAATAAATAAAACATTTTAAGAGCAGTAAAAACATTAGAATAAATCTTTCATATATAAAACTATAGAATTAAGGAAAAACCAAGAGGGAGAGAAATAAGATAGTGTGCCCGAGTGTACCCTCAAGCAATCATCACATTTTATCATTAAAAATTTATTTCTTACTATTTTGCAATAAACTCCAACAGAAATGGTGATTTCATGTTGCAAATGTTCCAATACGAACCTATTAGTTAAAAGAAATTTTTGACTTTTAAAATCTACATCACATTGTTCAACTAAGAACTCCATGTTTTAGGTTATATCACGCTATTTATTTCAACAAAAGAAAAAAATACTTTCAAATGCAGCATTTAAGATTACTAATTCTACATATTTTTACCTTGCATAATGTTTTTCCGTCGTTTAATATTCGTGTACTGGCAACCTTGCATCTAAGTAGAAAAAAAAAAACGTTTCATTTCAAATGTTAAAGTCATAGTTGAAAATAAACTTTAAGGTTTTGTATTCTTATTCAAAACTCAAAGACAAAATGAAAGATAATAAGCGTAGTTACAAAACTAGATTTGAGAATCTTATAATCTTTAACTACATTATTATTTCATGTTTACACAATTTTTTAGTCATGCATGAAGCCTACGACATATTTCAATATGTTTCCGAAAGAGAAATAAATGCATTGAATACACATATTTACTCTTTTCAAGTCGCCCCCCTCACCAAGAGCGTCTTAAGAAATCCAATTGATGTGTTTGATCATAAATAGCTTTATTACTTGGGGAAAATTATTACCCTTTAAAATCAAATAGAATTTAAACCACAGCTGAGGGAAATTTGCATAATAATGCAGTTCATTTTCAAAAAGGATTATGGGTTAGGATCTGCATTACCTCATAGCCCTTTCTCATTCATAGTATGTTGAATATAGATATCTATGAACTGGTACATAGTTATAGCATACACATACACACACATGCGCACCTGCGCCCGCACACACATATATTGTATATATTTATCTATATATATATGTATATATATATGTATGTATATTTATATATATATATATATATATATATATATATATATATATATATATATATATATATATAAATATACATAAAACGTTATTTTCAAACACTAGTTAAGCGCTTTTCTTCAAAACACATCATTATAATAATATATTGTCTCAAATATACCCTTATGCCTGAATAGAACTATTGATTTAATTGGTGGCACCGTAATGTTGATAAATCATAATGTTAACAAAAAATCAAAGAACGTGGTAAAGGACCAAAGCCATTTAAAACTAATATAAGTTTCCGAATTCTCTTTAAAAGCCAAGGAAAGAAATGATTGTATAGAGATATATATTTCCAATTATTGGTCTAAAAATTATAGAAAATATCACATCAATAAAAATAAATTGCAGAATGCAGAGTGGGAATCTTGTAATCACCAGAAACTGTTAGAGTTCAAAGAATAAACCTGCTGGCTTTGAGATTTAGATATTCTGTTTGATAGGTAGGACATAAGTAGTTGGAGACGCACCTCTATGAAAATTCCTTGAGCAATGCCTGATACAAATCCTCTTAGTTATCAATGTTTAAATCTCCAATAAAATAGAAGGGGGAGGAGGGAGGCAGAGGCGATAACGAAGAGCCCTAAATGACTCCAAGGATGAGAGTTTGTATGCTCCTCGCACAGCGTCTTCATTTCGCAACTTTGACATGAGGCCGAGGACGATCTGAGGGATCGGATGTCGAAATTTTAGGCCAAAGAGAAAGATGTTGCGTTCAAATTACTAGTCGTTCTGCCTCAGTAGTGCTCAAAGCTTTGGAGAATGTATTATGGAAATGAATGCGTCTTCGAAATACTCTGTCCATAGTTTTTAATATTTCTGTAAAGTTGACTTTTTATATCTGTGAAATATAGTCGATTTTTCTTAAACCTCAGACTAGTCTTTTAGTTCATACTTTAAAAATTGTCTGTAATATTACCATATTTATAATAAAGGAAGGTAGGTATTGTATGAAACTAGTAAAGAAAGATAGCCTTCTTTTTCAACAGCCCCTGTGATGAAGATTGAAGGGTATTTGTCGATAAAGGCTGGTTGTAGATATATATTCGTATTTGGACGCTAAAACTCCCGAAACAAGTTAAAAGTGACATCGTACAACAGTTTAGCGTTCATATCACATGTTTTACTCTATTTATGGTTTCCCCAACCATTGAGATCCAGTGCAAATTATGGTGAATGAATTTTAACCCCAACAAAATGATTGTAAGTAGGTCGAGGACAGTGGCCCCTAAACATCCGGATCACAGCGTTAATAATGATTCTTTAAATCTGTTCGACTCTTTTGATTATGTGTGATTCTTGATAACAAATTTACTTTTAATGAATATATTCGGTCTGTGTCTTCTTCAATTGCACAAAAATTGGCTAATTGACAAAGTCTTTTATGATTGTCGATGATCAATCTACTCTGAAGAAGTTTTAAAGATTCTATCCTTCTACCTTGTTTCAAGTATTGTTCTCCTGTTAGCTACGGAATCTCTTCTTAATTTTTTGGGTAGGAACTTTGTGGTCTATTGAATTTCTTATTCCTGATCTAGATATAAATATCTATCACCGGCGTTTGGTTAGTTTTTTCTATGCATTTTGCATAAGATTTTTCCTAATTCTTCCCATCCTTTGCATTCACATATTCCCAGATAGTACCATCATGTTCATAATACTAGGTATGCAGATGATTCTTATAGTCAAGCCTTCTCCCCATAAGGCTCAATACTACACATTATTCAAGAAGTATTATTCCAGCTGTAACCAGTTAGTGGAATGATCTTCTTAATCAGGTAGTTGAATCGGTTTAACTTTAAAAGTTCAGTGTTAGAGTGAATGTTTTTTATGTTGAACATACAAAAAATCTATTTTAATGTTACTTTTCTTGAAATATCTTATTATGATTGTTCATTACTTCCCTTCTTGATTGTTTATTTCCTTATTTCCTTTCCTCACTGGGATAATTTTTCTCTGTTTGAGCCCTTAGGCTTAAAGCATCCTGCTTTTCGAACTAGGACCGTAACATAGCTAATAATAATAATAATAATAATAATAATAATAATAATAACCATAACCATAACCATAACCATATTCATAACCATCACCATCATCATCATCATCATCAATTATCTGAACATTTTATGACAGTTTATGAGTTTAAATCAGAGTAGCCTTACACATAATACATTGGAGAGTATCATATAGAAGGCAAAAGGAATTCTGTTAACCGTAATGTATTCCATTAGGAGTGAGGCTCTGTCTCTTAAGTGGAACACCTGAGGAAAAGGGAAAGAATTTGCCCTTGAAGCTGCCATCCCTCAATAACTTCCTTAGCGGCAGGGACTTCACACCTGCAACATGCATGGAGTTATCATCCTTGATAAATGAAGATTTCAGTTATACATATCAGGTTATATGAGACCGGATAACGTACAAATATGGGCATAAAATAGGGGACATTGTATTATGAGGACTATGACTTATTAGTCACCGAAAAGATAAACTTTTTTATTCTTTCAAGTTATGTAAGTTGATAGAGTAATAATCAAATACGAATGCATTTTATTTTACTTAGCCTGACGATGTAAATTAGCTCCAATCCAGCTTTCATTTTATTCTATACTGACCTGATATACATTTCCATATTCCATACTTGCAACGTCTCTCTTTCGTGTTGTTTTTAAAGCACACACATACACACACGCACACACACACACGCACACACACACACACACACATATATATATATATATATATATATATATATATATATATATATATATATATATGTATGTATATATATATATATATATATATATATATGTATATATATATATATATATATATATATATATATGTATGTATATATATATATATATATATATATATATATGTATATATATGTATATATATATATATATAGACACATATGCAATTAGATATACATACATATGTAAACATCTTTGGCCTGCAATAAGCCACCTTGCAACAAACGAGTCAACACCTTGTGTAGGGAGGATTTTTCTGTGATACCAGAAGAGTTGAAATAAATAAATTGAGATATAATAGGCTTTAGTGATATAAGAGGAAATTGGAAATCTTATAGAGAATTAAAAGACGGCTATATGTTTTGCTTCTTAGGACATGAAAGTAAATGGAGTGGGTGTTGTTATTAATGAAAATCTTGCAGGTAACACAAAAGTATTTTGTAGTACTAATGACAGAATTGCAGGATTAATTATCAAACTAAATAAGAATTATAAACTGAAGATCATTCAAACATGTCCCCAACAACATCCCATAGAGAAAATATTCGAAATTTTTATGAAGATCTGGAGATATCTATGAAAAAATATAAGACTCAATTTACATTTGTTTTGGGTAATTTCAATGCTAAAGTAAGTTATACCGCAAGTGTTTTACGGTATAGCTTTTTTTCTTAACGCTTCATCTTCCCTGCACTGGTAATAGCCCAACCGGGGTAAGCTTGTTAACTCTTGTTATATTTTGTTTGAATTTTTTTGACGTTCTTGCTCGCAATTGCTTGTATATAAGCTAAATATCTGTTTAATAAAGTTTAGTTGCATTCCTCTTGCCTCTCTGTTACAACATAACCTCCCACTCGCACAATTGGTGATCGCTGGAGGAACAGGTCCCTCCCGCCTTCCCCCTCATTGCTGTGCCCTACTTGTTAAAATGCCACCCACCGAACCCGACTCTTCGACACTTGTCGTCTCAATGAAACTGTAGTCCTTCTCCAGTGGAGAAGCATTTGCCTGGTTCCAGCTGCTGAAGTTCAGTTTTGCATCAAGGGCGCGACTCTCTCAAGCTGCAAAGCAGACTATGTCCTGAAAACTATCCTTGAGGATGGCATTTTAAAAAATATCTAATTGGCTTTGCAACCAGGGGAACACCCCAATAACATACAACGCCATCAAAACATACCTCATGGATCACTATTAACCATCGCCAACCAACCGTATCACTAAGCTTTTTCAGCTCATTCAACAGTTGTTGGGGGACCAAAACTCTTCATTCGTCCTCAGAGAAATAATCAGTATCGCTCGCCTGCACCCTGCTGTAGACGGCTCCCCTCCAGAGATGAACATATATCTTGCCCTTTAGGTATGACACCTACCCGAACCTATACACGTCACCATTCTTGATGTCGATGTTTTGCACCTGAAGGACCTGATGACCAAATTCGACACCCTTATGGAAAGCCACTTCAACACCTTCAAGACCTTCATCAACGCCTCCACTCCTGACGAAGAGACCAACTATTCAACAGTGACCAGAGCTGACGACTGTACCGTGACATGTCTGAGTGCCGACAAAGCCCCCCACCACTCACATTAGCCGCCCCTCATTCATGCTCCAACCCACGACCTCTTCAGATACTTACTGATGCCCATCGGCCACAGTTATGCTACTACCACTCCAGATTTGGGACTGCTGTGAAGAAATGTGTGAACAGTTTTCAGTGGCCATAAATTTTGTAAGTATGTCATCACTTGTGACGGTGGCCTCCCTTATCACTAATCTTTTCTTTTTACATTATGCAGGCATGGCTGTGCAGTTTTTGGTAGACGCTGGTTCTTGCCATTCTCTTATACCAAGGCCATTCTCCAGGACACAACAAGGTCATTCTAAGCCTTCTGACGTCTGTTTTGTACGTTTCAAAGGATCTGAAATCCTTACCCATTGGTAGGAGACACTAACATTATTGTTTGGGAGCACCAAATATCATTAGAAGTTTCTCGTTGCCGACATCACATTGCGAGGCCTCGGTGCACATTTCCCCTCCTCTTTCGACCTCCTGATTGATTTTGCTCACAGACGGTTAGTCAATGCCAACATGTAATCATTGACACCTCTTCAACCCACCCCATCCGACATAGCTCTCCAAATCAGCTCACCTTCTTACATCATACACGGAAGTCTTCCATCCAGAACTTTGACAGACACCAACCACAGTATTCATAACCATATCAAGACGACGGGGACCCCAGCGCTTGTCAGATTCAGGCGTCTGGCACAAGATCGTTTGGATGCCACTAAACAAACGTTTTTAAAAATAGAAGAAATGGGTCTTTGCCAAAAGGCCTCAAGCCCGTGGTCATAATCCTTACACATCGTCGTAAAAAAATATGGCTCCCTGCACCCTTTGGGGGAGGGGGGGGGTGTTTACAGGCATCTGAACATGCAGACAACACTGCATCACTCCTCAAGGAGTCTACTCTCCTTACCTTAGAAGATAGTAGCGATTCAGAACTTCTCCACACCCTCCACCGTCAAAGAAGGGCAAGAATTCTTGGCCATGATCAACTATTATCACCGATTCCTGCCAGCCATCACCCCCTTCTATGCCTCCCTCAAGTACAAGCCAAAAGACCTGAAGTGAGGTCCCTTTCGAGAAGGGGCCTTCTTCAACGCACAGAATGCCCTGTCAACCACTGCTGCTTTCAATTTTGATTTCAATATATATATATATATATATATATATATATATATATATATATATATATATATATATATATATATATATATATACACTGTATATATATATATATATATATATATATAGATAGATATATATATATATATATATATATATATATATATATATATATTTGCGTGTGTGTATATCAAATAAGCCATATATTTTAATATATTGAAGTCTGGATTCTCATAAAAACTTCGGGATCAGGGCACAAGGCACAATCACTCAGACTATAGTAGTATCTGACCGGCCGGGTTTCAAACTCTGGTCCAGGATACTTGTGTGACAGTGTCCTTACCACTTTTTTCGTGGCTAAGTGGTAAGGTCACTGTCATGCAAGTATCCTGGACCAGGGTTCGAAACCCGGCCGGTCAGATACTATAGACTTTGAGTGATTTTGCCTGGTGCTCTGATTCCGAGGTCGTTGAGAGAATCCAGACTTTAACGTATTGAAATATGTGTCTTATTTGATATACACACACGCATATATATATATATATATATATATATATATATATATATATATATATATAGATATATATATATATATATATATATATATATATTAATGTATATATAATTATATATATATGGATATATATATATATATATATATATATATATATATATATATATATATATATATAATGTGTGTGTGCGTGTGTACTAATCTATTAAAATATATGGCTTATTTGAAATAGGAAAAATACGTTTAAAGGTGCGAAATTTATCATATATATAAATGTATAGATATACATATATATATATGTATGTATATACACATATATACATATATATATATATATATATATATATATATATATATGCATATATATATATATATATATATATATATATATATATATATTTATATGTATATACATATAATATGCTTAAAACTTCTGTCAACTCCTTCAATACCCCTTTAATATCAAACACAATTTTTCTATCGCTGATGCTACTATATTTGTAGGCTCATTTCTGTAAAGCATGTGTTTATTTTGGAATTTTCCAGAACCATAAAGTTTGACAATTTATTTCCTATCATCTTGATAAAAATCTGAAGCATATTATGAAATAATTAAACTTAAATAAGGTTAGCTCTTTGCTTATACGAGTTAAATTGTGCATTGGACAATCTCAATTTTACAGTGTTCAAAGCGGTATGCAACCCACGTGGATAAAATAATGTACGTGATGATATGACGGCTCAAAATATTCAAAGGTAAAGAATACCAACCCAAAATAATGCTCTTAAAATCCTCACGAAATCAGAGGTGTGAAGGAAGAGGATAAAATAAAAAAGTGCGAACTTTAAATATTACGAATATATATATTTACGTTGGAAATTGAAAGGACTTTCGTAGGATAGGTACTGGACGTCATAAAAAAATAGAAACAAAAAGAAACAGGATAATTCGAGTTAGTAATAAAACTTTGTAAAAAAAAAGACCTTGTTAGTTAAAAGTCAAAGTAACTTTATAACAACACAAAGATTAACCATTTGATTAAGGAAATATGCTATGTTGCTGATTTCTTACCTGGAATTTAAAAAATAGTTCTTTTTGTTATCTTCCGGAGAAAGGTTTCATTGCTATTTTTATGTTATTGTAGATATTTCAAATTTGTTAAGAACTGATTCTCAGACATTTCCGCAATTTTACCTTAGGTGAGGAAAACAGGTAAGGTAACCGAAGAATAAACTAAAGTGAGGACACATGCTTAATGAAACAGAAGGTTACTAATGGTTGTTTGTCTCTCGTTTATAATTAAGGAACATCGTAGATCACGCTTTGGATTTCCTGGAAATACAACTCTTTGGTTTAAATACTCCCAAGCAAGAGAACTCTACCACAAGACAGTGGAAGACCATGGTCTATAGGTTATGGCTCCATCGAAGATTAGAAATCAATGGTTTGGTTTTGGAGTGTCCTTCTCCTAGAAGAGCTACATTCCATAGCTAAAGAGTTTCTTTTACCCTTACCAAGAGGAAAGTGGTTTTAGTGCAGTATTTAACCTCTTGAGTAAACAAGAATTTATTGGTGATCTCAGTGTTGTCAAGTGTATGAGAACAGAGGAGAATCTGTAAAGAATAGGCCAAACTATTCGGTTTATGCGTAGGCAAAGAAAAAACGTGCCGTAACCAGAGAATGGATCCAATGAAGTACTTTTTGGCCAGTAAAAGGATCCAATAACTCCTTAGCAGTAGTATCTCAACGGGTGCCTTAATAATCGCTTAACTCTTTTCTCTTGTAATATTTTTGAGTATATTTTCACTGAAGATTGGACGAAAGAAAAACAAGGAAAAAATGAAACAATATAGGCAACCTGAAACACTGAATGTCGGATCCAGTTACTGTTTGTTCTTAACATAAAATTATCAGATTACGATTATATTAAAGTTTTCAATTGATTGAAATTAAAACAAACGTATATGCATAAATTTATTTCATAATTTATATGTATAATGGATATTATATACTATGTACATAGTGAGCTGCTTAATTGTTGATGAAAAAAATAAATAATGGAAATATCACAACGAAAACGCATCCTTATGTGATCGATCCCATAATTATGTTTCGCTTAATGACCTTAACGAAACTAGATTGGCGATCGCTCTGTTTGGAATTGTTTTGAAATAAAAGGTCAAGGAATGTATTTGAATCTCTACTGCGGGGCTCCATACCCAGTTGATGGCGGTGGAGGGGGAGGAGCATAAGAGTTGCTTCGGGAAGAGGCCGCTTCACGTGCTGCGGCAGCGTCTTCTTCAGCAGCCTTAGCGATCTGGTCGAGGACGAACTGGGGAATTGGGTGGGGGAATTCGGGAGCCACTGGCAGCAGGTCGGACTGGGGCTGATAACCGTTCTCGTCGGCGACATATTTTACTTCGACGAAAGTGCCGTCAGGAGCAGTGTATCTTTATGGAAAATGAGTAGAGTATTAAAACTTGAATTAGTTATTCAATACTTGGGAGAGAGAGAGAGAGAGAGAGAGAGAGAGAGAGAGAGAGAGAGAGAGAGAGAGTTCTCTGGTGAATCAAGCAAAATACTATCAATATATTTCTTAAAAGATAAAAGAAAAAAATATAAGATGAGATGAATCTCTTAGAAAACTTACGCGTAAACTCCAGACTTGACAACTGAGTCTTCTGGCCCATTTGCAGACCCAGATTGGGAGAAGACGATTCCATTGTCAGCCTCAAAATCGACACTGAAGCTTCCAAACTCATCCTGGGTTCGGTCGTCCCTCAAGATAGCTACTGGTGGCAGAACGACTTCAATGGCAGCTCTGTTGGAGGCAGCAGGGGCTCCGTAAGAAG